>NC_042977.1:36140596-36333344 GCF_901001165.1 Salmo trutta | reverse complement strand
TTAAAGCAGTGCTACTACTGTCAGCATGGTTAAAGCAGTGCTACTACTGTCAGCATGGTTAAAGCAGTGCTACTACTGTCAGCATGGTTTAAAGCAGTGCTACTACTGTCAGCATGGTTAACGCAGCGCTACTACTGGTCAGCATGGTTAACGCAGCGCTACTACTGTCAGCATGGTTAAAGCAGCGCTACTACTGTAGCTGGTTAAAGCAGCGCTATTACTGTCAGCATGGCTAAAGCAGTGCTCCTACTGTCAGCATGGTTAAAGCAGCGCTACTAACTGTCAGCATGGTTAAAGCAGTGCTATACTACTGTCAGCATGTGGTTTAAAGCAGTGCTGCTACTGTCACATGGTTAAAGCAGCGCTACTACTGTCAGCATGGTTAAAGCAGCGCTACTACTGTCAGCATGGTTAAAGCCGTGCTACTACTACTGTCAGCAGGTTAAAGCAGTGCTGCTACTGTCAGCATGGGTTAAAGCAGCGCTACTACTGTCAGCATGGTTAAAGCAGCGCTACTACTGTCAGCATGGTTAAAGCAGTGCTACTACTGTCAGCATGGTTTAAAGCAGTGCAACTACTGTCAGCATGGGTTTAAAGCAGCGCTACTACTGTCAGCATGGTTAAAGCAGCGCTACTACTGTCAGCATGGTTTAAAGCAGCGCTACTACTGTCAGCATGGTTAACGCAGCGCTACTACTGTCAGCATGGTTAACGCAGCGCTATACTGTCAGCATGGTTAAAGCAGCGCTACTACTGTCAGCATGGTTAAAGCAGCGCTATACTGTCAGCATGGCTAAAGCAGTGCTCCTACTGTCAGCATGGTTAAAGCACGCTACTACTGTCAGCATGGTTTAAAGCAGTGCTACTACTACTGTCAGCATGGTTAAAGCAGTGCTGCTACTGTCAGCATGGTTTTTAAAGCAGCGCTACTACTGTCAGCATGGTTAAAGCAGCGCTACTACTGTCAGCATGGTTAAAGCAGTGCTACTACTGTCAGCATGGTTAAAGCAGTGCAACTACTGTCAGCTGGTTTAAAGCAGCGCTACTACTGTCAGCATGGTTAAAGCAGCGCTACTACTGTCAGCATGGTAAAGCAGTGCTACTACTGTCAGCATGGTTAACGCAGCGCTACTACTGTCAGCATGGTTAACGCAGCGCTACTACTGTCAGCATGGTTAAAGCAGCGCTATTACTGTCAGCATGGCTAAAGCAGTGCTCCTACTGTCAGCATGGTTAAAGCAGCGCCTACTGTCAGCATGGTTAAAGCAGTGCTATACTACTGTCAGCATGGTTAAAGCAGTGCTGCTACTGTAGCATGGTAAAGCAGCGCTACTACTGTCAGCATGGTTAAAGCAGCGCTACTACTGTCAGCATGGTTAAAGCAGTGCTACTACTACTGTCAGCATGGTTAAAGCAGTGCTGCTACTGTCAGATGGTTTTAAAGCAGCGCTACTACTGTCAGCATGGTAAAAGCAGCGCTACTACTGTCAGCATGGTTAAAGCAGTGCTACTACTGTCAGCATGGTTAAAGCAGCGCTACTACTGTCAGCATGGTTAAAGCAGCGCTACTACTGTCAGCATGGTTAAAGCAGTGCTACTACTGTCAGCATGGTTAAAGCAGCGCTACTACTGTCAGCATGGTTAAAGCAGTGCTACTACTGTCAGCATGGTTAAAGCAGGCCTACTACTGTCAGCATGGTTAAAGCAGTGCTACTACTGTCAGCATGGTTAAAGCAGGCCTACTTACTGTCAGCATGGTTAACGCAGCGCTACTACTGTCAGCATGTTAACGCAGCGCTACTACTGTCAGCATGGTTAAAGCAGCGCTACTACTGTCAGCATGGTTAAAGCAGCGATATTACTGTCAGCATGGTTAAAGCAGCGCTATTACTGTCAGCATGGTTAAAGCAGTGCTGCTACTGTCAGCATGGTTTAAAGCAGCGCTACTACTGTCAGCTGGTTTAAAGCAGCGCTACTACTGTCAGCATGGTTAAAGCAGTGCTACTACTACTGTCAGCATGGTTAAAGCAGTGCTGCTACTGTCAGCATGGTTAAAGCAGCGTACTACTGTCAGCATGGTTAAAGCAGCGCTACTACTGTCAGCATGGTTTTAAAGCAGTGCTACTTACTGTCAGCATGGTTAAAGCAGTGCAACTACTGTCAGCATGGTTTAAAGCAGCGACTACGCAGCATGGTTAAAGCAGCGCTACTACGTCAGCAGGTTAAAGCAGCGTAACTATGTCAGCATGGTTAAAGCAGCGCTATACTGTCAGCATGGTTAAAGCAGCGTACTACTGTCAGCATGGTTTTAAAGCAGTGCTACTGCTGCTGGTCCTGTAGAACATATAGAAGCCATCAAGACATAAAGTAAAGCCGCTTTGTGGCGTGTATTGTACTTCAACTTCTACAGCTTTTCATGCTTTGGTGGAGAGTGAATATGCAATGACTGGGGTCAGGAGATTGTCCTGATCATGTGACCTGAATAGAAAAACGAAGGGCCTGAGTGGGGTTGCAAAATTCCTGGAACTTTCAAAATATCCCGGTTTCCAAGAAATCCTGGTTGAAGGATTACGGATTTTCTGCTTATTCCCTCCTGATTCCGTCTTTCTGGGAATCTTTTAACCGGGATTTCGGAAAGAAAATTGCAATTTATTGAAAGTTCCAGGAATTTTGCAATCCTAGGCCTGAGTCAAATGCTATAACTAGTGCAGAGTTATTCCTGGTAAGGTCAAAAACGCTAGCTCTAAATTATGACATAGTTGTGCCCTCTGACTCTCTGCATGGCGATGACGTGTGATGTTGTGCCACTGCTCGCGCTCACGGTCCAGCTCCATTACCGTGGTGAGAGCCGCTGTCTGCGGTGATACGAAACAGAGCTTCCTGATGACTGGGGATCAATAGAGAATCTGGGAGAGGTGGAGAACAGGAGGAGGGAGAGAAGAGGAGGGTGGGGGAGGGAGGGGAAGAAGGGGAGAGAGCGGGGGAGAGGGGGGGAGAGGGAGTGAGAAAGAGGGGTGGAGGAAAGGGAGAGAGGGACAGAGGGGATAGAGTGAGACCAAAGATAGAGAGCGAAAGCAGGAGAGGAGGGGAGAGAGGGAGAGGGAGAGGAGAGGGGTGGAGGAAAGGGAGAGAGGGACAGAGGGGATAGAGTGAGACCAAGATAGAGAGCGAAAGCAGGAGAGGGGGAGAGGGGAGAGAGAGAGAGGGGTGGAGGAGGGAAGGAGAGGGACAGAGAGGGGATAGAGTGAGACCAAGATAGAGAGCGAAAGCAGGAGAGGGGGAGAGGGAGGAGAGAGAGAGGGAGGAAAGGGAGGAGAGGGACAGAGGGGATAGAGTGAGACCAAGATAGAGAGCGAAAGCAGGAGAGGGGGAGAGGGAGAGAGAGAGGAGGGGATGAGGAGAGGGGAGGGGAGAGAGGGACGAGGGGATAGAGTGAGACCAAGAGATAGAGAGCGAAAGCAGGAGAGGGGAGAGGAGAGAGAGAGAGAGAGGGGTGGAGGGGTTGGAGGGAAAGGAGAGAGGGACAGAGGGGATGGATAGAGTGAGACCAAGATAGAGAGCGAAAGCAGAGAGGAGAGGGGGGGAGAGGGAGAGAGAGAGAGGGGTGGAGGAGGAAAGGGAAAGGAGGAGAAGGAGAGAGAGGGACAGAGGGAGAGAGTGAGACCAAGATAGAGAGCGAAAGCAGGAGAGGGGGAGAGGGAGAGAGAGAGAGGGGTGGAGGAAAGGGAGAGAGGGACAGAGGGGATAGAGTGAGACCAAGATAGAGAGCGAAAGCAGGAGAGGGGGAGAGGGGAGAGAGAGAGAGAGGGGTGGAGGAAAGGGAGAGAGGGACAGAGGGGATAGAGTGAGACCAAGATAGAGCGAAAGCAGGAGTGGGGGAGAGGGAGAGAGAGAGAGGGGTGGAGGAAAGGAGAGAGGGAGGAGAGAGGGACAGAGGGGATAGAGTGAGACCAAGATAGAGAGCGAAAGCAGGAGAGGGGGGAGGGAGAGAGAGAGAGAGGGGTGGAGGAAAGGGAGAGAGGGACAGAGGGGACAGAGTGAGACCAAGATAGAGAGCGAAAGCAGGAGAGGGGGAGAGGGAGAGAGAGAGATAAGGAGGAGAGGATACAAATGGCCAGGGAATAATATCACAGATTATCATAGTCGATACGAGCTCACTTGAAGTAGAGCTGGATTTATCTAAATATCTCAATTGAACGTTGTAACTACCGTTCCACCACACATTGCCCTTTCCCTGCTACATATCGCTGTGTGAAAACAGGGCCAGCACTCACTAGATCATTTTTTCTTAAGGAGAACATATAATGATCATTTTGCCTTGAACCTTCCTTAGTGTGTGTGTGTGTGTGCGTGCGTGGGTGCGTGCGTGCGTATGTGTGAGAGAGAGAGTGTTATGATACAGTCCAGTCCAGCACCTGATGTTGTTGGTGAGTCCAGTATCTGGGTCCACAGCACTAACCCGTCCCACAGTGCAGGCGGGAGGGCAGTTCTCGGACACGTCCATCTGGTAGTGCGCCGGGAGAAACGAGGCGGCTCGTCAGCGTCCAGCACAGCCACCCTGATGGAGGCGCGGTCCTTGAAGGGCCCACGGCGCAGGAACCGAGAGTCCACCATGGGGTTCAACACCTCCACGGAGAAGGAGTAGGAGCTACGACTCTCATAGTCTACAGCCTGCAGGGAGAGAGAGAGAGAAAGGTGTTACAGTAGGTTGTCTATCTGCTGGTTCTATAGGGGAACATTACCAAGTCGGTATTGATATCACGCTTTCTCTTTACAACACCGGTAGTTAATGTATTCACATTCTCGTGTGTGGTTGTGGGTATGGCGTAGAAACATATGCATTTCCATACAAATGCAATAAGCTCACCCCTTAACAGTGAACATTTCGCGAGGTTCTATTTAATTCAGTGGTAGAAACATAAACATGATCTATTGATCTGGTTAACTATTACATTCACAGATACGTAGTCAGCCAGGAAGCTGTGAGGGTTTCATGCTATAGCTCCAGTCTGGTCTGATTCTGGCGTCTACTGAGAAGTTATGAACACTAGAAGTGCTAGCTGAGGTGTTGTGTCTGCCTGTCGGTCTATCTGTCTTGCCTGTCTGTCGGTCTATCTGTCTGCCTGTCTTTCGGTCTATCTGTCTGCCTGGCTCTCTACAGTGAGGGAATAAAGTATTTGATCCCCTGCTGATTTTGTAGTTTGCCCACTGACAACTAAATTATCAGTCTATAATTTAATGGTAGGTTTATTTGAACAGTGAGAGACAGAATAACAACAAAAAAATCCAGAAAAACGCATGTCAAAAATGTTATAAATTGATTTTGCATTTTAATGAGGGAAATAAGTATTTGACCCCCTCTCAATCAGAAAGATTTCTGGCTCCCAGGTATCTTTTATACAGGTAACAAACTGAGATTAGGAGCACTCCCTTTAAGAGTGTGCTCCTAATCTCAGCTTGTTAACTGTATAAAAGACACCTGTCCACAGAAGCAATCAATCAATCAGATTCCAAACTCTCCACCATGGCCAAGACCAAAGAGCTCTCCAAGGATGTCAGGGACAAAATTGTAGACCTACACAAGGCTGGATGGGCCTACAAGACCATCGCCAAGCAGCTTGGTGAGAAGGTGACAACAGTTGGTGCGATTATTCGCCAAATGGAAGAAACACAAAAGAACTGTCAATCTCCCTCAGCCTGGGGCTCCATGCAAGATCTCACCTCGTGGAGTTGCAATGATCATGAGAACGGTGAGGAATCAGCCCAGAACTACACGGGAGGATCTTGTCAATGATCTCAAGGCAGCTGGGACCATAGTCACCAAGAAAACACTTGGTAACACACTACGCCGTGAAGGACTGAAATCCTGCAGCGCCCCGCAAGGTCCCCCTGCTCAAGAAAGCACATATACATGCCCGTCTGAAGTTTTGCCAATGAACATCTGAATGATTCAGAGGACAACTGGTGAAAGTGTTGTGGTCAGATGAGACCAAAATGGAGATCTTTGGCATCAACTCAACTTGCCGTGTTTGGAGGATGAGGAATGCTGCCTATGACCCCAAGAACACCATACCCACCGTCAAACATGGAGGTTGGAAACATTATGCTTTGGGGGTGTTTTTCTGCTAAGGGGACAGGACAACTTCATCGCATCAAAGGGACGATGGACGGGGCCATGTACCATCAAATCTTGGGTGAGTACCTCCTTCCCTCAGCCAGGGCATTGAAAATGGGTCGTAGATGGGTATTCCATGGGTATTCCAATGACCCAAAACACACGGCCAAGGCAACAAAGGAGTGGCTCAAGAAGAAGCACATTAAGGTCCTGGAGTGGCCTAGCCAGTCTCCAGACCTTAATCCCATAGAAAATCTGTGGAGGGAGCTGAAGGTTCGAGTTGCAAACGTCAGCCCTCGAAACCTTAATGACTTGGAGAAGATCTGCAAAGAGGAGTGGGACAAAATCCCTCCTGAGATGTGTGGCCAACTACAAGAAAACGTCTGACCTCTGTGATTGCCAACAAGGGTTTTGCCACCAAGTACTAAGTCATGTTTTGCAGAGGGGTCAAATACTTATTTCCCTCATTAAAATGCAATCAATTTATAAAATTTTTCACGTGTTTTTCTGGACTTCTTTGTTGTTATTCTGTCTCCTCACTGTTCAAATAAACCTACCATTAAAATTATCGGTCAATCGGTCTATCTGTCTGCCTGGCTCTCTATCTGTCTGCCTGGCTCTCTATCTGTCTGCCTGGCTCTCTATCTGTCTGCCTGGCTCTCCATCTGTCTGTCTGCCTGGCTCTCTATCTGTCTGCCCTGGCTCTCTATCTGTCTGTCGGTCTATCTGTCTGCCTGGCTCTCTATCTGTCTGCCTGGCTCTCAATCTTATCTGCCTGTCTGGCCTGGCTCTCTATCTGTCTGTCGGTCTATCTATCTGTCTGCCTGGCTCTCTATCTGTCTACCTGACTCTCTATCTGTCTGCCTGTCCTGTCGGTCTATCTGTCTGCCTGTCTGTCGGTCTATCTGTCTGTCTGCCTGGCTCTCTATCTGTCTGCCTGGCTCTCTATCTGTCTGTCTGCCTGTCTCTCTATCTGTCTGCCTGCCTGGCTCTCTATCTGTCTGCCTGTCTGGCTCTCTATCTGTCTGCCTGGCTCTCTATCTGTCTGCCTGTCTGCCTGGCTCTCTATCTGCCTGCCTGGCTCTCTATCTGTCTACCTGACTCTCTATCTGTCTGCCTGTCTCTATATCTGTCTGCCTGCCTGTCGGTCTATCTGTCTGCCTGGCTCTCTATCTGTCTGCCTGTCGGTCTATCTGTCGGTCTATCTGTCTGTCTGTCTGTCTCTATATCTGTCTGCCTGTCTGTCGGTCTGTCTGTCTGCCTGTCGGTCTATCTGTCTGCCTGTCTGTCGGTCTATCTATGTCTGTCTGCCTGGCTCTCTATCTGTTTGCCTGTCTGTCGGTCTGCATGGCTCTCTACCTGTTTGCCTGTCTGTCGGTCTGCCTGTCTGTCGGTCTATCTGTCTGCCTGTCTGTCGGTCTATCTGTCTGCCTGTCTGTCGGTCTATCTGTCTGCCTGTCTGTCGGTCTATCTGTCTGCCTGTCTGTCGGTCTATCTGTCTGCCTGTCTGTCGGTCTATCTGTCTGCCTGTCTGTCGGTCTATCTGTCTGCCTGTCTGTCGATCTCTCTCTCCTCTCTCTCTCTCTCTCTCTCTCTCTGTGTGTCTGGTGTCTGCCTGCCTGTCGGTCTGTCTGTCTGCCTGTCTCCTGGTTGTGGTTTCTCTCCACAGCAGGGTTCCTCTAGTCTGAAGGAATGAGTCTGTCTCTGATCAAATCAGGACAGATGATTGCTAGCGAGGGCAAAGCCCTGCCTTGATTACATACTGGAGAGCAACCCGGCTGGGTCTGGTTCCAAACAGCTTTCTGAGGTTTTCCTACATGACATGGGCTTCCTGAGCCGAATATTGGATGAAGGCAGTATGATTGGCAGAAAGATGCAGGCTGGACTGGGGATAAATAGACTGGTTAGGTATGAGCAATATTCAAAGCAAAAACGAACTTTGAAGGTCCCTCATGGAGGAAAATATTGATATTTTTCTTCTATTTCTGATCCCCCCCACTTTTTCATTTTCTCACCGTTGTAAAGAACTGCATTCTCTTAGAATAAATCTGTAATCGTAACAGGGGATAGACTGCAAAAAAATATGTAGTGAGAAAAGGGCAATTGAAGGGCACAGATATTGAAATATAGGCAATACCGGAACATTTCTACGTAGGAAAAAAAGGAAATGTCAGAGAGAGAGAAAGAGGGAGGCAGGAAGGGAGAGGGAGCGAGGGAGGGAGGAGGTCTATAACAGGATCCCATTAGGGGGAAAGAGAGACAATCTGTCTGAGGAGGAGAGATGTCACTTATACTGTGAGCACACACTCATCACCCCCTCCCTTCCTCTAGCCAGTACTCCATCACCCACTACCACTACCTCTCTCTCTCTCTCTCTCTCTCTCTCTCCCTCTCTCCCAGGCACTCGATCACCCTCTCCACTCCCCACCTAGTGTTCAGAGGTCCATCTCTGATACCCAGAATACACACTCATCTCTCTCCCTCGCTCACGCTTACAGAAAGCATTTATCACCACCTCCCTTTTTCTTTCTCACTTCCTCTGCTGCTCTGTCTCTCTCTGCTGCTCTCTCTGACTCTCTCTGCTGCTCTCTCTCTCTGTCTCTCTCTGCTGCTCTCTCTCTCTCTGTCTCTCTCTGCTGCTCTCTCTGTCTCTCTCTGCTGCTCTCTCTCTGTCTTTCTCTGCTGCTCTCTCTCTCTCTGTCTCTCTCTGCTGCTCTCTCTGTCTCTCTCTGCTGCTCTCTCTGTCTCTCTCTGCTGCTCTCTCTCTGTCTCTCTCTGCTGCTCTCTCTCTCTCTGTCTCTCTCTGCTGCTCTCTCTGTCTCTCTCTGCTGCTCTCTCTGTCTCTCTCTGCTGCTCTCTCTCTGTCTTTCTCTGCTGCTCTCTCTCTCTCTGTCTCTCTCTGCTGCTCTCTCTCTCTGTCTCTCTCTGCGTCTCTCTCTGCTGCTCTCTCTCTGCGTCTCTCTCTGCGTCTCTCTCTGCTGCTCTCTCTCTGCGTCTCTCTCTGCGTCTCTCTCTGCTGCTCTCTCTCTGCGTCTCTCTCTGCGTCTCTGCTCTCTCTCTCCCTCTGTCTCTCTCTGCTGCTCTCTCTCTCCCTCTGTCTCTCTCTGCTGCTCTCTCTCTCCCTGTCTCTCTCTCTGCTGCTCTCTCTCTCTCTGTCTCTCTCTCTGCTGCTCTCTCTCTCTCTGTCTCTCTCTCTCTCTGTCTCTCTCTGCTGCTCTCTCTCTCCCTCTGTCTCTCTCTGCTGCTCTCTCTCTCTCTCTGCTGCTCTCTCTCTGCGTCTCTCTCTGATGCTCTCTCTCTGCGTCTCTCTCTGCGTCTCTCTCCCTCTGTCTCTCTCTGCTGCTCTCTCTCTCCCTGTCTCTCTCTGCTGCTCTCTCTCTCCCTGTCTCTCTCTGCTGCTCTCTCTCCCTGTCTCTCTCTCTGCTGCTCTCTCTCTCTCTGTCTCTCTCTGCTGCTCTCTCTCTCTCTGCTGCTCTCTCTCTCTCTCTCTGCTGCTCTCTCTCTGCGTCTCTCTCTGCTGCTCTCTCTCTCTCTGTCTCTCTCTCTCTCTGTCTCTCTCTGCTGCTCTCTCTCTCCCTCTGTCTCTCTCTGCTGCTCTCTCTCCCTCTCTCTCTCCCTCTCTCTCTCCCTCTCTCTCTCTCTCTCTCTCTCTCTCTCTCTCTCTCTCTCTCTCTCTGCTGCTCCTTCTCTCTCTGCTGCTCCTTCTCTCTCTCTCTCTCTCTCTCTCTCTCTCTCTCTCTCTCTCTGCTGCTCCTTCTCTCTCTGCTGCTCCTTCTCTCTCTCTCTCTCTCTCTCTCTCTCTCTCTCTCTCTCTCTCTCTCTCTCTCTCTCTCTCTCTCTCTCCATCTCTCAGTACAACCCTCTCTTGTCTTGCCTGAAACTCACACTCTTTTTTTGAAATTCAAATTATTTATCTGTAACAATTGCCTTTTGCTTCGGTCTAAGTATGAAATTAATTAACTAAACAGTATGGTACAATAGTCAAATGGTCATAATTAATTCATCATGCATCAAATATGGTTCATGAGCATGTGTATGGGTGTGTGTGTGTTCATGTCCACTGTGATCAGTGAAGCTTTAAATGATCTAAATCAGACTCCTTTGCAGCCATTGTATATGTTCAGACTGCAAATGAAAAATGATCTCTTCAACTGCATGATGTTGTTTAAGAGCCTTCTCTATCCTGCTGACCTAGCCTTTGTGAGGTCCTACTCGATTATCTACATTTTATATCAACATAATGTCTTCGTCTGACTACTCATTTAAGATGACAGACTTAGCTCTGAGCAATTTTGCAGACAGACATGCAGCTGCAGTACTGCTGGAACAGAGTATCTCCTAAATCTCTCCACCACTTTGTTCTCTCTCTCCGTCGATTCTGTCACTCGTGCTGTTTGTGTCTTTCCTCCATCTCTCTTTCTCTTCTCTCTATGTTTACACATCCCATTGTTTTTTATATACAGTTGAAGTCTGAAGTTTACGTTCACCTTAGCCAAATACATTTAAACTCAGTTTTCACAATTCCTGACATTTAATCGTAGTAAAAATCCCCTGTTTTAGGTCAGTTAGGATCACCACATTATTTTAAGAATGTGAAATGTCAGAATAATAGTAGAGAGAATGATTTATTTCAGCTTTTATTTTTTTCATCACATTCCCAGTGGGTCAGAAGTTTACATACACTCAATTAGTACTTGGTAGCACTGCCTTTAAATTGTTTGACTTGGGTCAAACATTTCTAGTAGCCTTCCACAAGTTTCCTACAATAAGTTGGGTGAATTTTGGCCCATTCCTCCTGACAGAGCTGGTGTAACTGAGTCAGGTTTGTAGGCATCCTTGCTCGCACACGGCTTTTCAGTTCTGCCCACAAATTTTCTATGGGATTGAGGTCAGTGCTTTGTGATGGCCACTCCAATACCTTCACTTTCTTGTCCTTAAGCCATTTTGCCACAACTTTGGAAGTATGCTTGGGGTCATTGTCCATTTGGAAGACCCATTTGCGACCAAGTTTTAACTTCCTGACTGATGTCTTGAGATGTTGCTTCAATATATCCACATCATTTTCCTTCGTCATGATGTCATCTATTTTGTGAAGCCCCAGTCCCTCCTGCAGCAAAGCACCCCCACAACATGATGCTGCCACCCCCGTGCTTCACGGTTGGGATGGTGTTCTTTGGCTTGCAAGCCTCCCCTTTTTTCCTCCAAACATAACAATGGTCATTATGGCCAAACAGTTCTATTTTTGTTTCATCAGACCAGAGGATGAAACTTCCGACTTCAACTGTATTTCTTTAACTCTCTCTCCCTCCTCTACTCATACTCTCTTCCTTCCTCCCTCCCTCTTCTATTCCCCTTTTCCCTCTTTTCCTTTCTATCCTATGTCCCATTATCTCTCTTCCTCGCTCTCCCTCTCTCTGAGGAGATTAGCACAATCTCTCTTCTCTGTGAGAAAACAACACAGATAATCCTCAGAGTGCTGCTAGCGGTGACCGTGGATTAGCCAGCCATTTAAAGTGAAAGCATATGGAAATAACGTCTAACCAACGGAATCAAAGTGTCTCCAGGTGGAATCACAGACACACTAGCAGCAGGCTTACACAACTCATACCCCCAAATGGGAGAATGGGGATATTGGGAGAAGACGTGTTAATGATCGTTCTATACCATGTAGTACACTGTATATTTCCCATTCAACTCCAAATGTTGCTCAGGATCAGTGTGGGTAATAGGCTTGTGTAGCATGCAGCTGTGTAGTCAGCACAATCTGGGATAGAGCCAGCTAGCCGCTTCCCTTAGGCACATGTTAAAGGCTTGGATAGGTATACACAATATGGTAATAGCTCCACCCTGCCCGGTAACAGACTAGGTTACACATTCCTAAAACTCCCTAGGGGGATAAGGGCTCTAAAAGTCAGTTTGTGATTTATGCTGAGGCTTCCTTCAGTCTTTTTCTTCCTGACCACATACTATCACGTGTAAGTACAGGGTATCATGTAAATTAACTCTTTTTGATTACAGCTGTTATAGTTACCACTGGGAGGCAGCAATGCGGAGTAGTAACAAGAAACGACTTGTTGTTTACGGTGAAGAAACCCATACTGTAAACCTTAGATCAGTGTTCCCCAAATGGTGGCCCGCAGGTGGTTTTATCTGCATCCCCAAGCTTTCTGAGCAAATAAACAAAGATTTTGGGGATTTGGACATAAGACTGTAAAAACACCAAGAAATCAGCCCCAAGTGATTTGAATTTAAGAAATCTGGTTCCCAAGTATTTTCACACATAATAGAGAAACACATGATCGTATACAAATGTAAGCAAGGTTTAAAATTATTATGCTTTAGTCAAACATTATATCTGTTTGGGTTTATTGGGGTCAATTTGCAGTCTATAAACTATTTGTTATTATGTTGCGGCCCCCAGCCCATCCGCTCAAGAAAAAAAATTGGCCAGCGGTTGAATCTAGTTGATTCCTGGCTTAGAATAACCAAAAAGGGAAGAGGCAGGAATAAAGTGATAAGCAGACAGCTAAGCGGGTAAGTCTCTCAGGGCTTTCCACACCTGGATTGTGCAACATTTGCCAATTATTCTTTTCAAAATTCTTCAAGCTCTGTCAAATTGGTTGTTGATCATTGCTAGAGAACCATTTGTAGGTCTTGCCATAGATGTTAAAATAGATTGAAGTTAAAACTGTAACTCCATCACACAGGAACATTCACTGTCTTCTTGGTAAGCAACTCCAGTGTAGATTTGGCCTTGTGTTTTAGGTTATTGTCCTGCTGAAAGGTTCATTAATCTCCCAGTGTCTGGTGGAACGCAGACTGAACCAGGTTTTCCTCTAGGATTTTGCCTGTGCTTATCTCCATTCTGTTTATTTTTTTATCCTGAAAAACTCCCCAGTCCTGAACGATTAAAAGATGACTGATAAGATGATGCAGCCACCACTATGCTTGAAAATATGGAGAGTGGTACTCAGTAATGTGTTGTATTGGATTTGCCACAAACATAACACTTTGAATTCAGGACAAAAAGTGAATAGCTTTTTCACATTTTTCACAGTATTACTTTAGTGCCTTGTTGCAAACAGGATGCATGTTTTGGAATATTTGTATTCTGTACAAGCTTCCTTCTTTTCACTCTGTCAATTAGGTTAGTATTGTGGAGTACAGTGCCTTGCAAAAGTATTCACCCCCTTGGCGTTTTTCCTATTTTGTTACATTACAACCTGTAATTTAAATGGATTTTTATGTGGATTTCGTGTAATGAACATACACAAAATAGTCCAAATTGGTGAAGTGAAATTAAAAAAATAACTTAATTAAAAAAATTCTAAAAAATTAAAAACAGAAAAGTGGTGCGTGCATATGTATTGACCCCTTTGCTATGAAGCCCCTAAATAAGATCTGGTGCAACCAATTACCTTCAGAAGTCGCATAATTAGTTAAATAAAGTCCACCTGTGTGCAATCTAAGGTATATATACACCTGTTCTGAAACATCCCCACATCCCCCCAGAGTCTGCAACACCACTAAGCAAGGGAAACAACCAAGCAAGCAGCACTATGAAAACCAAGGAGCTCTCCAAACAGGTCAGGGACAAAGTTGTGGAGAAGTACAGATCAGGGTTGGGTTATAAAAAAATATCCAAAACTTTGAACATCCCACGGAGCACCATCAAATCCATTATTAAAAAATTGAAAGAATATGGCACCACAACAAACCTGCCAATGGAGTGCCACCCACCAAAACTCACGGACCAGGCAAGCAGGGCATTAATAAGAGAGGCAACAAAGAGACCAAAGATAACCCTGAAGGAGCTGCAAAGCTCCACAGCGGAGATTAGAGTATCTGTCCATAGGACCACTTTAAGCCGTACACTCCACAGAGCTGGGCATGTTTGGTGTTTGCCAAAAGGCATGTGGGAGAAGGTACTCTGGTCAGATGAGACTAAAATTGAGCTTTTTGGCCATCAAGGAAAACGCTATGTATGGCGCAAACCCAACACCTCTCATCACCCCGAGTTCACCATCCCCGCAGTGAAGCATGGTGGTGGCAGCATCATGCTGTGGGGATGTTTTTCATTTGGCAGGGACTGGGAAACTGGTCAGAATTGAAGGAATGATGGATGGTGCTAAATACAGGGAAATTCTTGAGGGAAACCTGTTTCAGTCTTTGAGACTGGGACGGAGGTTCACCTTCCAACAGGACAATGACCCAATGCATACTGCTAAAGCAACACTCGAGTGGTTTAAGGGGAAACATTTAAACGTCTTGGAATGGCCTAGTCAAAGCCCAGACCTCAATCCAATTGAGAATCTGTGGTATGACTAAAAGATTGCTGTACACCAGCGGAACCCATCCAACTTGAAGGAGCTGGAGCAGTTTTGCCTTGAAGAATGGGAAAACATCCCAGTGGCTAGATGTGCCAAGATTATAGAGACATACCCCAAGAGACTTGCAGCTGTAATTGCTGCAAAAGGTGGCTCTACAAAGTATTGACTTTGGGGGGGATGAATAGTTATGCACACTCAAGTTCAGTTTTTCTGTCTTATTTCTTGTTTGTTTCATAATTAAAAATATTTTGCATCTTCAAAGTGGTAGGCATGTTGTGTAAATCAAATGATACAAATCCCCCAAAAATCATTTTAATTCCAGGTTGTAAGGCAAGGGGGTGCCACTGTAAGGCAAGGGGGGTGCCACAAGCCACTGTAACTACAATGTTGTTGATCCATCATCAATTTTCTCATATCACAGCCATTAAACTCTGTACACATTTTAAAAAGTCACCATTGGCCTCAAGGTGAAATCCCTAAGCGGGTTCCTTCCTCTCCAGTAACTGAGTTAGGAAGGACGCCTGTATCTTTGTAGTGACTGTGTGTATTGATACACCAGCCAAAGGGTAATTAATAACTTCACCATGCTCAAAGGAATATTCAATGTCTGTTTTTTTCTAAAAACATAATTCCACTTTGACATTATGGTGTGTGACAAAATCTCAATTTAATATATTTTTAATACAGGCTGTAACACAACAAAATGTGGAAAGTCAAGGGGTGTGAATACTTTCTGAAGGAACTGTATGTATATTTCTGAGTACATTTTTGTACAGTGCATTCGGAATGTATTCAGACCCCTTCACTTTTTCCACATTTTATTACATTACAGCCGTATTCTAAAATTGATTAAATAGTTTTTTCCCCCTCATCAATCTACACACAATACCCCACAATGACAAAGCGAAAACAGGTTGCATTTTTTGGGGACGAATGTATTCCAAATAAAAAACTAAAATATCACATTTACATAAGTATACAGACTATTTACTCAGTACTTTGTTGAAGCACCTTTGGCAGCGATTACAGCCTCGAGTCTTCTTGGTTATGATGCTAGAAGCTTGGCACACCTGTATTTGGGGAGTTTCTCCCATTCTTCTCTGCAGATCCTCTCAAGTTCTGTCAGGCTGGATAGGGAGCGTCACTGCACAGCTATTTTCAGGTCTCTTCAGAGAAGTTTGATTGGGTTCAAGTCCGGGCTCTGGCTGGGCCACTCAAGGACATTCAGAGACTTGTCCTAAAGCCACACCTGCGTTATCTTGGCTGTGTGCTCAGTGTATTTGTCCTGTCGGAAGGTGAACGCTCTCCCCCAGTCTGAGGTCCTGAGCGGTCTGGAGCAGGTTGTCATTAGATCTCTGTACTTTTCTCCGTTCATTTTTCCCTCGATCCTGACTAGTTTCCCAGTCCCTGCCGCTGAAAAACATCCCCACAGCATGATGCTGCCACCACCATGCTTCACTGTAGGGATGGTATTGGCCAGGTGATGAGCAGTGCCTGGTTTCCTTCAGACGTGATGCTTGACATTCAGGCCAAATAGTTCAATCTTGGTTTCATCCGACCAGAGAACCTTGTTTCTCATGGTCTGCGAGTCCTTTAGGTGCCTTTTGGCCAACTCCAATCAGGCTGTCATGTGCCTTTTACTGAGGAGTGGCTCCCATCTGGCCACTCTACCATAAAGGCCTGATTGGTGGAGTGCTGCAGAGATGGTTGTCCTTCTGGAAGGTTCTCCCATCTCCACAGATTAACTCTGTCAGAGTGACCATCAGGTTCTTGGTAACCTCCCTGACCAAGTCCTTTCTCCCCCGATTGCTCAGTTTGGCTGGGCGGCCAGCTCCAGGAAGAGTCTTGGTGGTTCCAAACTTCTTCTATTTAAGAATGATGGAGGCCACTATGTTCTTGGGGAACTTCAATGCTGCAGAAATGTTTTGGTACCCTTCCCCAGATCTGTGCCTCAACAAAATCCTGTCTTGGCTCTCTACGGACAATTCCTTTGACCTCATGGCATGGTTTTTCCTCTGACATGCACTGTCAACTGTGGGACCTTGTGTGCCTTTCTAAATCATGTCCAATCAATTGAATTTACCACAGGTGGACTCCAATCAAGTCGTAGAAACATCTCCAGGATGATCAATGGAAACAGGATGCACCTGAGCTCAATTTCAAGTCTCATAGCAAAGGGTCTGATTACTTATGTAAATAAGATATCTCTGTTTTTTATTTGTAATAAATTTGCTAACATTTCTAAAAACCTGTTTTCACTTTGTCATTATGGGGTATTGTGTGGAGATTGATGAGGAACATTTGTATTTAATCAATTTTAGAATAAGGCAGTTACAAAATATGGAAAAAGTGAAGAGGCCTGAATACTTTCCGAATGCACTGTATAGGGCCCTGTTTTCCATTACCATTTCATCTTGCCATAGTAGTGATATCTTTTCCACCATTTCACCTGAACCAGTTGATTGTCTTTAATTGAATGTGTGTGAAGAATGTTTGTGTCAGCACAGGTTGGTTAATTGTTCATTGTAGGCTCCTCCCACTAACTAAGCTAGTGAGCTGCAGATGTTTCAATGTTTATTGGAGACTCCCAGTTTGAGTTTGAGGTGAGCAAGGAAAACCTGTTTGTTTTAGGTGTCAATCTTTAATCTTTGTTTTAACCTTTTAGCAATTTCAACTGACATTTTGTAGCCTATTTTGTATTTATCAAAAATAAATCTCAAATTTTGAGAAGAAACTGCTTTTAGTGAAAATCTTTTTATGTGAAAGGCATCGGCCAGCCTTCTCACAGACAACAACTCCCATTATTAGGGTGGACACTAGACCATCTCTATCTCTGGAATAACTCAGTTCACTTGATGCTTCAAGTACATTAGTGGGATTGTCTTGCTGACCCTGTTGACCTGTACTTTAGACTGACGCAGTGGTCTTATTTAAGCCTTGAGAGATTGGAAACCAAAATGTATTTCTCAATTCCAACCACATTGTAATGGTTTTGAACACTCACTTTGTCTGTGTTAGGCCTGTGTGTACAGGGACTAGATCTCATCTCAAACCACTCCCCTCAGAAAACCCCATAAAAAAAACACAAAATAAATGGACTTCCAGTTTGCTCATATAAGCTGATAAATGGATAGTTGTCTGTGTTCAAATCCCCAGCCACCGTTTAGAGGTTGAATTACAGTGACTTGAGCCCAGGCAATTTAGAGAAATCATCACAACAATGAGTCAGACTGAGACAAAAAACAGCTAGTATCCTACAAAATGGCCCCGGAGAAAAGAGGAGAGGAGAAGGAGGAGTGAGGGGGTGACAGAGGGAGAGAGAGGGATACAAAAACAGAGACTGATGGAGAGAGAGGGGAGATAGACAGTTTGTTGTGGTCCTATGAGATTGTCTGCGAATAAGCAGTGATAAGAGACGGGCAGTCTCCAATCTTTACCCAAACTGACTCCCAGAGTGTTAATGACCCAGCTTCCCCTGCACGTCCCTGGCTAACCCACCACCACCCTCACCTTACCCCACCTCTCCACCACTGCCCATTGGCCTCTCCCTGTCTCTCTCTGACAGATACATACACACACGCACATGCATGCATGTACACATACACACACACGTGCACACAAGCATGCATGTACGTAAGCGTGCATGCACACACACACACTCACTCTCTCTTTCTCATCCTGCCTTCCTCCCCACCTGCCTCTCTGTCTCCTGTCACATCACACAGTGCTGAACCTCAGTCTTTTAGGCGCCACAGTTTGTCCCTTTTTTAAATGAATCACTGTATGCCTTCACACCTTTTTACTCATTCCACTGAGTGTTAACAGGGAGAGCTGCAAGATCAACAGAGTGTATGTGTGTGTTCCTGTGTGGCTGGGTGTGTGTCTGTAAGTCTAAGATCAATGGTAAAAAGATACTGCCCACAGCTGTGAGAGGAGCCGGGAGGTCAGACTCAGTGGTAGCAGAAATTGTTCCAGTTGAAAATATTTTCCTCTTAAGGTTAAAAAGATCATCTCTTTCAACAAAATCCCTCACAGTTTTCTAAAACATTTCCACTGCACACACACACACACATGCACACACACACACTCACGCACACGCATGCAGACAATCTGGCCATGGAGACAGTGAGTGAGTCAGTTAACACACACTTAACACACACACACACACACCCACCCCTACAACACATACCCCAACATACTGCATGGTTTCTTTTTGTTTAACAGGGTGTAAATCATGGAGGAAGCATAGCTCTAATTTTACGCTTTGTTTATTTTAATTCTGTTAGAGTAGTATCTTTCATTTATTAAATTACTTGTGCGTGGATTCCCTGAATTGCTAAATTCGCTTTTAACCTCCTCAAATCTTCTTCTCAGCTACACCCACCCACCTACCTACTGTAAACCTACCTACCTACTGTAAACCCACCTACCTACTATAAACCCACCTACCTACTATAAACCTACCTACCTACTATAAACCTACCTACCTACTGTAAACCTACCTACCTACTGTAAACCCACCTACCTACTGTAAACCTACCTACTATAAACCCACCAACCTACTATATACCCACCTACCTACTGTAAACCTACCTACCTACTGTAAACCCACCTACCTACTATAAACCTACCTACCTACTATAAACCTACCTACCTACTGTAAACCTACCTACCTACTATAAACCTACCTACCTACTGTATACCCACCAACCTACTATATACCCACCTACCTACTGTATACCCACCAACCTACTATAAACCCACCTACCTACTGTATACCCACCAACCTACTATATACCCACCTACCTACTGTATACCCACCAACCTACTATAAACCCACCTACCTACTGTAAACCTACCTACCTACTGTAAACCCACCTACCTACTGTATACCCACCAACCTACTATAAACCTACCTACCTACTGTATACCCACCAACCTACTATATACCCACCTACCTACTGTATACCCACCAACCTACTATAAACCCACCTACCTACTGTAAACCTACCTACCTACTGTAAACCCACCTACCTACTATAAACCTACCTACCTACTATAAACCTACTTACCTACTGTAAACCTACCTACCTACTATAAACCTACCTACCTACTGTAAACCTACCTACTATAAACCCACCTACCTACTGTAAACCTACCTACCTACTATATACCCACCTACCTACTATATACCCACCTACCTACTATAAACCTACCTACCTACTATAAACCTACCTACCTACTATAAACCTACCTACCTACTATAAACCTACCTACCTACTATATACCTACCTACCTACTATAAACCTACCTACCTACTATAAACCCACCTATCTACTGTAAACCCACCTACCTACTATAAACCTACCTACCTACTGTATACCCACCTACCTACTGTAAACCTACCTACCTACTGTAAACCTACCTACTGTAAACCTACCTACCTACTATATACCCACCTACCTACTATAAACCTACCTACCTACTATAAACCCACCTACCTACTATATACCCACCTACCTACTATATACCCACCTACCTACTATATACCCACCTACCTACTATAAACCTACCTACCTACTATAAACCTACCTACCTACTATAAACCTACCTACCTACTATATACCTACCTACCTACTATAAACCTACCTACCTACTATAAACCCACCTACCTACTGTAAACCCACCTACCTACTATAAACCTACCTACCTACTGTATACCCACCTACCTACTGTAAATCTACCTACCTACTGTAAACCTACCTACTGTAAACCTACCTACCTACTATATACCCACCTACCTACTATAAACCTACCTACCTACTACATACCCACCTACCTACTATATACCCACCTACCTACTATAAACCTACATACCTACTATAAACCCACCTACCTACTATAAACCTACCTACCTACTATATACCTACCTACCTACTATAAACCTACCTACTATAAACCTACCTACTATATACCTACCTACCTACTATAAACCCACCTACCTACTGTAAACCCACCTACCTACTATAAACCTACCTACCTACTGTATACCCACCTACCTACTGTAAACCTACCTACCTACTGTAAACCTACCTACTGTAAACCTACCTACCTACTGTAAACCCACCTACCTACTATAAACCTACCTACCTACTATAAACCTACCTACCTACTATATACCTACCTACCTACTATAAACCTACCTACCTACTATAAACCTACCTACCTACTATAAACCCACCTACCTACTGTATACCCACCTACCTACTATAAACCCACCTACCTACTATAAACCTACCTACTGTATACCCACCTACCTACTATAAACCTACCTACCTACTATAAACCTACCTACTATAAACCCACCTACCTACTGTAAACCTACCTACCTACTATAAACCTACCTACCTACTGTAAACCTACCTTCTACTATAAACCTACCTACCTACTGTAAACCTACCTACCTACTATAAACCTACCTACCTACTGTAAACCCACCTACCTACTATAAACCTACCTACCTACTATAAACCAGCTACCTACTATAAACCTACCTACCTAATGTAAACCTACCTACCTACTATAAACCCACCTACCTAGTATATACCCACCTACCTACTATAAACCCACCTACCTACTGTATACCCACCTACCTACTATATACCCACCTACCTACTATAAACCTACCTACCTACAATAAACCTACCTACCTACTATAAACCTACCTACCTACTATAAACCTACCTACCTACTATAAACCTATCTACTATAAACCTACCTACTATAAACCTACCTACCTACTATAAACCTACCTACCTACTATAAACCCACCTACCTACTGTATACCGACCTACCTACTATAAACCTACCTACCTACTATAAACCCACCTACCTAGTATATACCCACCTACCTACTATAAACCCACCTACCTACTGTAAACCCACCTACCTACTATATACCCACCTACCTACTATAAACCTACCTACCTACTATAAACCTACCTACCTACAATAAACCTACCTACCTACTATAAACCTACCTACCTACTATAAACCTACCTACCTACTATAAACCTATCTACTATAAACCTACCTACTATAAACCTACCTACCTACTATAAACCTACCTACCTACTATAAACCCACCTACCTACTATAAACCTAACTACCTACTATAAACCTACCTACCTACTATAAACCTACCTACCTACTATATACCTACCTACCTACTGTAAACCTACCTACCTACTGTAAACCTACCTACCTAAATGTAAACCTACCTACCTACTGTAACCCACCTACCCACCTACCTACTGTATACCTACCTACTGTATACCCACCTACCTATTGTATACCCACCTACCCAACTACCTACTGTATACCCATCTACCTACTGTATACCTACCTACCTACCTACCTACTGTATAGCCACATATTACTGTATACCAACCCTCTTACCTAATGTATACCAACCTACCTACTGCAAACCTACCTACCCAGCTACCTACTGTATACCCATCTACCCACCTAACTACTGTATTCCCACATATCTACTGTATACCCACCTACCAACCTACCTACTGTATACCCACCTACCTACTGTACACCCACCTACCCACCCACCTACTGTAAACCTACCTACCTACCTACCTACCTACCTACCTACCTACCTACCTACTGTATAGCCACATATTACTGTATACCAACCCTTCTACCTAATGTATACCAACCTACCTACTGCAAACCTACCTACCCAGCAACCTACTGTGTACCCACCTACCTACTGTATACCCACCCACCTACTGTATACCCACCTACCTACCTACTGTATACCTACGTACCTACCCACCTACCTAGTGTATACCCACCTACCTATGTACCTACTGTATACCTACTTACCCACCAACCTACTGTAAACCTACCTACCCACCTACCTACTGTGTACCCACCTACCTACTGTATACCCACCTACCTACCTACTGTATACCCACCTACCTACCTACTGTATACCTACGTACCTACCCACCTACCTAGTGTATACCTACCCACCCAGTTACCAACTGTATACCCACCTACCTACTGTATACCCACCTACCTACTGTATACCCACCTACCTACCTACTGTATACCCACCTACCTACCTACTGTATACCTACGTACCTACCCATCTACCTAGTGTATACCCACCTACCTACTGTATACCTACCCACCCAGTTACAAACTGTATACCCACCTACCTACTGTATACCCACCTTCCCACCTACCTACTGTATACCCACCTACCTACTGTCCACCTACCTACCTACTAACATAGCCACCGCCTGCCCACCTACCTACTGTATACCCACCTACCTACTGGTAGTATACCCAGCTACGTACTGTATATCCACCTACCGACTGTATATCCACCTACCTACCTACCTACTGTATATCCACCTACCCACCTACTTACTGTATATCCACCTACCCACCTATCTACTGTATACCAACCTACCAACCAACCTACTGTATATCCACCTACCTACCTACCTACTGTATACCCACCTACCTACTGTATATCCACCTACCTAATGTATACCCAGCTACGTACTGTATATCCACCTACCGACTGTATATCCACCTACCTACCTACCTACTGTATATCCACCTACCCACCTACTTACTGTATATCCACCTACCCACCTATCTACTGTATACCAACCTACCAACCAACCTACTGTATATCCACCTACCTACCTACTGTATACCCACCTACCTACTGTATACCCACCTACCAACTGTATTTCTACCCACCTACCTACTGTACACCTACCTACCCTCCTACCTAATGTAAACCGACCTACCTACTGCAAACCTACCTACCCAGCTACACACTGTATACTCACCTACCCACCTACGTACTGTAAACCCACCTACCTACTGTATACCCCCCTACCCACCTACCTATTGTATACTAACCTACCCAGCTACCTACTCTATACCCACCTACCCACATACAGACTGTATACCCACCTACCTACTGTATACCTACCTGCCCAGCTACCTACAGTACACCCACCTACCCACCCACCTACTGTATACCCACCCACCTACTGTAAACCTACCTACCCACCTACCTACTGTATACCCACCTCTACTGTATACCTACCTACCCTCCTATCTACTGTATACCTACCTACCCTCCTACCTAATGTATACCTACCTACCCTCCTACCTAACGTATATCCACCTACCTACTGCAAACCTACCTACCCAGCTACCTACTGTATACCCACCTACCCACCTATCTACTGTATACCCACCTACCTACTGTATACCCCCCTATCTATGGTATACCCACCTACCTACTGTATACCCACCTACCTACCTTCTGTATACCTACCTACCCACCCACCTACTGTATACCTCCCTATCTACTGTATACCCACCTACCTACTGCCTACCAACCTATCTACCTACATAGCCACCGCCTGCCCACCTACCTACTGTATACCCACCTACCTACTGTATACCCACCTCTACTGTATACCTACCTACCCTCCTACCCACTGTATACCCACCTACCTATTGTATACCCACCTACCTACTGTATACCTACCTACCTACATAGCCACGGCCTGCCCATCTACCTACTGTATACCCACCTACCTACTGTATACCCACTTACCCATTTACATTTAAACCAACCTACCTACTGTATACCTACCTAGCTACCGTATACCCACCTACCTACTGTATACCTAACTACTGTATACCCACATACCTATTGTATACCCACCTACCAAACTACCTACTGTTTACCCACCTACCCACTGTATACCCATCTACATACTGTATACCTACATACCCAGCTACCTACTGTATACCCACCTACCTACTGCATACCCACCTACCTACTGTATACCTACCTACCCAGTACTGTGTACCCACCTACCTACTGCATACCCATCTACCTACTGTATACCTACCTACCCAGCTACCGACTGTATACCCACCTACCCACCCACCTACTGTATACCCACCTACCTACTGTATACCTACCTACCCAGTCACCTACTGTAACCCACCTACCCACCTACCTACTGTATATCCACCTACTGTATACCCACCTACCTACTGTATACCCACCTACCCATCTACCTACTGTATTCCTACCTACCCAGTTAGCTACTGTATACCCACCTACCTACTGTATATCCACCTACCCACCTACCTACTGTATACCTACCCACCCAGTTACCTACTGTATACCCACCCAGTTACCTACTGTATACCCACCTACCTACTGTATATCCACCTACCGACCTACCTACTGTATACCTACCTACCCAGCTACCTACTGTATACCTACCTACCCAGCTACCTACTGTATACCCACCTACCCACCCACCTACTGTATACCCCGCTACCAACTGTATACCCATCTACCTACTGCCTACCTACCTACCTAGCCACCGCCTGCCCACCTACCTACTGTATACCCACCTACCTACTGGGTACACAGTAGGTAGGTGGGTAGGTTGATATACAGTAGGTATATACACCTACCCACCTATCTACTGTATACCACCTACCTCTGTATACCCACCTACCTACTGTATACCTACCTACCCACCTACCTACTGTACACCCACCTGCCCACTGTATATCCACCTACCGACCTACCTACTGTATACCTACCTACCCAGCTACCTACTGTATACCTACCTACCCAGCTACCTACTGTATACCTACCTACCCAGCTACCTACTGTATACCCACCTACCCACCCACCTACTGTATACCCCGCTACCAACTGTATACCCATCTACCTACTGCCTGCCTACCTACCTACCTACATAGCCACCGCCTGCCCCCCTACTGGGTATACAGTAGGTAGGTGGGTAGGTTGATATACAGTAGGTATATCCACCTACCCACCTATCTACTGTATACCCACCTACCTACAGTATACCCACCTACCTACTGTATACCTACCTACCCACCTACCTACTGTACACCCACCTACCTACTGTATACCCACCTACCTCTGTATACCCACCTACCTACTGTATACCCACCTATCTACTGTATACCCACCTACCTACTGTATACCTACCTACTGTACACCCACCTTCCCAACTTCCTGCTGTATACCCACCTACCTACTGGTTACCTACCTACCCACCTACCTACAGTACACCCACCTACCCACCCACCTACCTACTGTATACCTACCTACCTACCTACCTACCTACCTACCGTATACCTACCTACCCACCTACCTACTGTACACCCACCTTCCCAACTTCCTACTGTATACCTACCTACCTACTGTATACCTACCTACCTACCTACCTACTGTACACCCACCTACCTACCTACCTACCTACCTACCTACCTACCTACCTACCTACCTACCTACCTACCTAGCCACCGCCTGCCCACCTTACTGCTGTATACCCACCTACTTACCTAGCCACCGCCTGCCCACCATTCTTATTCTCCCCCTTTTACATTGAAAACCTTATATTCCCTGAGCCGATATGGAAGAGCCCTAGAGACGACAGCCCTAAAATAATTTTTGTTCAGTCTCTTCTATTTCATGCTATAATAATATTTTGGGGGGAGAAGTGAGATAAAAGCTCCATGTTGGAAGAGTAATTGTAGGTTTTGTGTGGCGTCTGAATCCGAGGGGAGATAGGGGAAGGAGGTGAGGGGAGATAGGGGAAGGAGGTGAGTGGAGGTGTTTATTTGTTTTCATGTCATTTTCCCTGTCATTTCTCCAGTCACTGAGCACACAGTGAATTGATCACTTCTATCTCTCTCTGCAGGATGCTGCTTAGACATCCCTATGTTGTTTCCTCTCTCCCTCTCAAACTCTCTGCAGCTCAAAAAAAACTATTTTTCAGCCTGCCTGTCTTCCTTTGGATGTGTTGTTCTGCCTCATTGTCTCTCTCTTTCACTCTCTCTCACTCTCTCTCTTCCTGCTGTTTTTCTTCTGGCTGCCTCGCTAATTTCACTCTCCCTTACTCTCTTTTCCTCCCTGCTACCACTCTCTCTCCGTACCCCTCCCTCCACCCCCTCCTATCCACACCCTTTCCCTCACTCCTCTCTCTTCCCCCTCCCTCTACTCTTTCTCTTATCAAAGTAACACATCCCAGGGCCTGGAAATCCAGTACAACTTCCAGCCAAGGCATTTTTAACTCACCTCACAAACCCTGGGGGGAGGGGGGGCTGTCACAGTGACAAACACACATGCACACACACACACACACACACACACACAGATTAAACTACTCAAAGACACAAAAACACAAATCCACACACTCACTCAGCATTCACACTGGATGACCACTAGAGGTGCGTCAGATTCTCTCTTATCTCAGATCTAAGTGGCAGGCTATATTAAAGAGCAGGGTATATTTTTAACACTCACACACTGCCTGTGCCTTTTGAAAGGCTAATTCAGCTTCAAATAGCATATTTCATGTCTGAGACAGACTAGAGGACTTCGGTTTGCTGCTATTGATGTCAGTCAACGTCTGCATCACACATGAGAGGCCTACGCACAGGTGTGAGACACGCACACACACGTAACACACACACACACGTAACATGCAACACACACACAGACACATGTAACACGCAACACACACACGTAACATGCAACACACACACACACATATAACACGTAACACACACATGTAACACGCAACACACACACCGAGTGTCAGCTCTCATCACCAACCACACTTCGTTATTGGAGTTGCTTGTGTGATAACCCAGAGTGACAGTCAGTTCTAGTGGGAATCATCTAGAATCAGACAGCATCAATGGAAATGAGCTCATTCAACAAGCACACATACAGATATGGCCATCTGACTCACAGAGAAAACACTAGATATATATCTATCCAGCATAGCAGTGACTGCACAGCTTCTCTGGAGCGTTTTGAGGGAGAACAGGCCAAATCAACAGGCTCTCCTGTGTCCTCCTCTCCTCCTTCTCATCATCTGTTCCATTATTCCATCCTGTTCTGCCCTCCCTCGTTCCCTCCATCCCTCTCTGTCGGCTGACACCCAACATGCTCCCTCGCTCACTCCTACATACCTCTTCCCTCTCACCTTGTTCAGGGTGATCACAGCCTCTTGGTTCGTTCCGCTGATGTTGAAGGTGTCCCCCGTCTCTCCTTCCAGGACGGTATATTCCAGCTTGGCATTGTCGCCTAGGTCAGCGTCTGTTGCTGAGATACGGCCCACCTCCGCCCCCAAAACAGCCAGCTCTGACACGGAGAAGGACCACATACCTGGAGAGAAGGAGGAGGAAGGAAGGAAGGAAGGAAGGAAGGAAGGAAGGAAGGAAAAAAGAGAGATTTAGATAAGGTATTTGATGTACTGTACAACAGGGAGGAGGGGCTGAGGGAAAAAAGGGGGATAGAGAGAGAAAAGAGGGCGTGGTAGGAGACAGCGACATCACAGGCACTGAAGGTTACACAGCACTTGTTTATCTTGTTTATGTTGTTTGTGTTTGGTGAGGCGAGATAGAGATAGAGAGGACTCATCAAATGTCAATGACTGTGTCTGTCTCCTGCTGTTATTTCTTCTCCGCTAACAAGCTTGATTATTCATCAAGGACAGATAATAAGCCTGTGGTTCCTCTCCACTCAGTCATGTTTAAACATGCAGGGGCCTTTACCTTTTAGTGCTCTTCACATTAAATCACCACATTAAAATACCCTTTTGCTGGAGCTACAGTTTATATTACCGTGAAATACACCGATCCCATGACTCACTCTCTGTCTGGAAAAGAGCAGTACAGGAGCTAACTCAGTCACAACTTTGTATTGCTCACACACAGTCCATTCCTTAAACTTCACTTCAGTCGTTTACTGCATACGGACCACTGACTCAAGTGACAAGTTCGAGGGAGGTGGGGAGAAAGAAAGATAGCTCTTTTTGCCTTACACACACAAAATGTACGTGCCCATTACGCAGAGCAGCTATCTACAGTACAACTAGCTATTGGTGGAAAAATCAGATAAACACCGGGGCTCAGACAGAATAACATTGTAAGCGGTGCTTCGTGACAGTAAAAATGATAGCCAGCAATTCAGCCAGACAACATCACGACTATGTCAAACACACAAGGAGTAAGATAAAGGATTTATCCACCCACATCAGAATAAGACAAAAGTTAGATAAGGACGTTATGAAAAGATAAACAATGTGCTCGACTTTGTGGGTAAGACCAAATGTGGACTTAAGACAAGGATATGTGAGCATACAGTTGAAGTCTGAAGTTTTACGTTCACCTTAGCCAAATACATTTAAACTCAGTTTTTCACAATTCCTGACATTTAATCCTAGTAAAAATTTCCTGTTTTAGGTCCGTTAGGATCACCAATTTATTTTAAGAATGTGAAATGTCAGAATAATAGTAGAGAGAATTATTTATTTCAGCTTTTATTTTTTTCATCACATTCCCAGTGGGTCAGAAGTTTACATACACTCAATTAGCATTGCCTTTAAATTGTTTAACTTGGGTCAAACATTTTGGGTAGCTTTCCACAAGCTTCCCACAATAAGTTGGCCCATTACTCCTGACAGAGCTGGTGTAACTGAGTCAGGTTTGTAGGCATCCTTGCTTGCACACGCTTTTTCAGTTCTGCCCACAAATGTTCTATAGGATTGAGGTCAGTGCTTTGTGATGGCCACGCCAATACCTTGACTTTGTTGTCCTTAATCCATTTTGCCACAACTTTGGAAGTATGCTTGGGGTCATTGTCCATTTGGGAGACCCATTTGCGACCAAGCTTTAACTTCCTGACTGATGTCTTGAGATGTTGCTTCAATATATCCACATAATTTTCCTACCTCATGATGCCATCTATTTTGTGAAGTGCACCAGTCCCTGGTCATTATGGCCAAACAGTTCTATTTTTGTTTCATCAGACATTTCACCAAAAAGTACAATCTTTGTCCCTATGTGCAGTTGCAAACCGTAGTCTGGCTTTTTTATGGCAGTTTTGGAGCAATGGCTTCTTCCTCGCAGAGCAGCCTTTCAGGTTAGGTCGATATAGGACTCGTTTTACTGTGGATATAGATACTTGTGTACCTGTTTCATCCAGCATCTTCACAAGGTCCTTTGCTGTTGTTCTGGGATTGATTTGCACTTTTCGCACCAAAGTACGTTCATCTCTAGGAGACAGAACAGACCACGCAGCAATATGATGGCTGCGTGGTCCCATGGTGTTAATACTTGCGTACTATTGTTTGTACAGATGAACGTGGTACCTTCAGGCATTTGGAAATTGCTCCCAAGGAAGATCCTATATTTGTGGAGGTATACAATTTTTTCTGAGGTCTTGGCTGATTCCTTTGGATTTTCCCATGATGTCAAGCAAAGAGGCACTGAGTTTGAAGGTAGGCCTTGAAATACATCCACAGGTACACCTCCAGTTGGCTCAAATTTGATCAATTAGCCTATCAGAAGCTTCTAAAACCATGACATCATTTTCTGGAATTTTCCAAGCTGTTTAAAGGTACAGTCAACTTAGTGTATGTAAACTGCTGACCCACTGGAATTGTGATACAGTGAGTTATAAGTGAAATAATCTGTCTGTAAAAAGTTGTTGGAAAAATTACTTGTGTCATACACAAAGTATATGTCCTAACCGACTTGCCAAAACTATAGTTTGTTAACAAGAAATTTGTGGAGTGGTTGAACAACGAGTTTTAATGACTCCAGCCTAAGTGTATGTAAACTTCCGACTTCAACTGTAAGTGCTCCATTTGCAACCATGATGAAAAATCCCCTGTTGCCAGGCATTTCAATAGCCATAATCATAAACTAAGTGCCTTGCGTTATATGAGCATTGAATTGGGGAAGGAGCCACGTACGGGAGAGATAGAAATAAATTACTTCTCCAAAGAGAGACATATTGGATAGACTGCTTGAGCACTCTTGCCCCAGCAGGCCTCGATGAGGAATGATCTTTTTCTTGTTTTGCTATTTGTAGTAGGTTATAAATATGTAGGCCACACATTTAGGCAATGACATCATAATGTGTCTGTATTGTGTGTTTATAGTTACAGTATATTGTTATTTTTATTTCATTTCCATGTTTCCCCCACAGCTCCCTCTGCTGGGATCTCTTGATTGGGCCAATACGCCTTAACCTGTGTGGTACTGCTGTCGTGACATTGATTGCCATTGCCTTTGCACGCTGAAGAAGGGCTCATACGCAAAGCGTTCGAGCGGCAATAAAAATATGTACATTTAAGTTTATTCAACAGAGTGCTGTCCTGTTCTTTAGATAAGGATGTTATCCTTCACAACAAAACACAGGAAAAAGGTTGAATCCAATCGATACAAAGGATGAATTATGGGAGAATATGATGTTAGCCATCACTTTAAAGATTAGGCGAAAGCAAAAATCGTGTTTATGTTCTACTACAAACATGAGGACTATGGGGGGAGGCAGTACAACATCCAAGAGCATCAGCTGGGGCCCTTAGTGGTCCTTCAGGGGACTGTAGTGGCCCTTGAGAGAAAACGACTCTCTCTGGTCCTTCACCTACTCTTTGATCATATGGTCCATGCAATGACCACCTTCTTCATGCACTCTAGCAGCTGTCTTTGCTTAACAACTGATTTAGGAACAGCTTGTCCTATCCCAATCCTATCATTTTTCCTGACCACAAAAACCCATGTTTTTTGCTGTTTCCTCATCATGTTGGTCAGGAAAAACTTCTGTCCCTTCTGTGTGTGGGTGTGGTGTCCTGTGGGGTTGGCTGGGCACTATGTCAGCAAAAAGATACAGGCTATGAATAATAAATACCTATTCGTTGTATTGTAATAAAGAAAGAACAAACCATGTATATAATGTACAATTCATCCTCTAAGGCAGTGAAACATGAAACTCAGCATGCTTATGCCCACAAGACTCTGGGCCAAGGCATGGGCCTGCCTCCTGAAGGGGACATGTGCCAGTGAATCAACATTACATATCACCTTATGTGCCATGACTATGAATCAACCGTCTGGGACACTGGGCACCAGAATGAAAACGACTCAGACCAGCCCACAGAAAAATCCTATTACTAATGACACCCCAAAATAGATACATTCTACAGATGAGAAAATCTCTCTCTCTCATTAACATACAAAACTTGAACAGTTGTCTGTATGTCGATATACTACTTGAAGGCAATCGTACATCTCAGAAAAGCTATGTTACACAAGAGCAGTGATACACACACACACACACACACACACACACACACACACACACACACACACACACACACACACACAGCTGTAGAAGTGCTTGAGTGAATGGGGGGAGGTGTGATGGTGATGGTAAAGTAGTCATTATCAGCTTTCCTCTCACCATGTATAGTGAAACTGGCAACAGAAATCATTCATCATATCCGCTGGACCAGGCGAGAGGGACACAGAGTGGAAATAATAGCTCCAAATTATAAAGGACAGGATGCCAACGCAACAATAATTACACATCACTTGAAACAGGAAAATCAAGCCCTCTTAACGACAGGAAGGAACAGAACATGTGATCTCCCCTGGTCTTTATTCTCCTGGCTCTGGCCATTATGGTGTGCTGTGGTGAAACAGCATGGGGACCAAAGGAGGTTGGTGGCACCTTAATTGGGGAGAACAGGCTTGTGGTAAGGACTGGAGCGGAGTTAGTGGAATGGTATCAAATACATCAAACACATGGGTTTCAGGTGTTTGATGCCATTCCATTTGCTTCGTTCCGGCCATTATTATGAGCCGTTCTCACCCCAGCAGCCTCCAGGGATGGGGACACAGGCTCAATGTCCTAAGCCTCTCTGATAAAGCGCTCCCCACCAGGCCCTGGTAATTGTGCTCAGGAGAGAGAATCGAAGTCCTTCACTGTGCTCTGCTCAAACCCACTTCCAACAGACACCTTCTGCTCCTCACCATCATCCCCCTCACCTCACAGGAGAACATTTGTATTTATTTTTTTCTCAGACTACTTCACTATACTATGGTTCACTTACGGACACCGCGATTGGTCAGGGTTCCCAGGTAAAGCGTGGTAATTGGTGGAAACGGGCCACGGTTGATGGGGAGATTAGTGAAGTGACAGCCAGTGGGAGTTAATTAGGGGCGGCTGTAGTTTAATACAGGTTTATTCCTGTAAATAAGACCTCAAGAGCGACATCACACTGAGACAGGAGGATGAGGAGGATGGAGGGAAGAGGATGAGGAATGGGAGTGAAAGAAAGATAAGGAGAGAGGAGGTGACTAGTAGTAAAATAGACACGGGTTGTGAATTCCGTGAAATGAAAAAGAAAAGAGAGAAGACAGGACAGGACAGCAGGGAGTAGTGATTCACTGCAGGGCTGGATACAGTAGTAATAAAAAGAGAGAAGAGGACAGCAGGGAGTAGTGACTGCAGGGCTGGATACAGTAGTAATAAAAAGAGAGAAGAGGACACAGGGAGTAGTGACTCAATGCAGGGCTGGATACAGTAGTAATAAAAAGAGAGAAGAGGACACAGGGAGTAGTGACTCACTGCAGGGCTGGATACAGTAGTAATAAAAAGAGAGAAGAGGACACAGGGAGTAGTGACTCACTGCAGGGCTGGATACAGTAGTAATAAAAAGAGAGAAGAGGACACAGGGAGTAGTGACTCACTGCAGGGCTGGATACAGTAGTAATAAAAAGAGAGAAGAGGACACAGGGAGTAGTGACTCACTGCAGGGCTGGATACAGTAGTAATAAAAAGAGAGAAGAGGACACAGGGATTAGTGACTCACTGCAGGGCTGGATACAGTAGTAATAAAAAGAGAGAAGAGGACACAGGGAGTAGTGACTCACTGCAGGGCTGGATACAGTAGTAATAAAAAGAGAGAAGAGGACACAGGGAGTAGTGACTCACTGCAGGGCTGGATACAGTAGTAATAAAAAGAGAGAAGAGGACAGCTGTCACGACACCGACGGATGGTGGCGCCCCTCCTCGACCGGGCGGCGCTCGGCGGTCGTCGTCGCCGGCCTACTAGCTGCCATCGATCCTTTGTTTCACTTTCTGTTGGTTAGGTCTAGGTAGGCACGCACCTGTTTTGGTTTAGTAATTAGTAGGGGGGGTTATTTAGTCTAGCGAGGTATGTCTGTGTTTGTGCGTGATTATGTTCCTAGTCAGGTTTGGGGAAACTTGAGGAAACGTGTGGTTTTTTTCCTCTGCCTGTGATTGTTTGTGTTTTTTCATCACAGAGGTATTTATGGGCTGCGTCCCTATTTTTGGACATCTAATAAGGGTTTGGAGCTTGGTGTCTGTTTGGCGTCCTGCCCTGCCGTGTTGGGACTTTCCTTGTTTTGTGCATACGGATTAAAAGTGTGTTCAAGAATTTACTGTCTTCTGCGCTTGACTCTACCTCTCCTGCTTCCTTGAACTACATACTGACAACAGCAGGGAGTAGTGACTCACTGCAGGGCTGGATACAGTAGTAATAAAAAGAGAGAAGAGGACACAGGGAGTAGTGACTCACTGCAAGGCTGGATACAGTAGTAATAAAAAGAGAGAAGAGGACACAGGGAGTAGTGACTCACTGCAGGGATGGATACAGTGGTAATAACTCTTGGAGAGGAGAGGTCCGAGAGACAGGGGGAGAAAAAGAGGAGTAGGACCTGTCTTATATGAGGAGGAGGCTTTCTGTTTCTTCTGAAGGGTGGGAATGCGTTGAGTTAGGAGAGTCATTAAAAAAGTGTCTAGCTGGCTGAAGCACATGCACTGGTTGAAAATAGCCTGAATACAATCTGCATCCATTTAGTAAGAGTCCATCACACAAGCACTTATAGTGGATGAGGCTTAAGGGAAGAGGACAGCGAGAGAGAGAAGGGGTGGGTGAGCGCGAGAAGAGATTTAGGCATAAACATTAGTAGCCTACGAGAGAGAGAGAGAGAGAGAGAGAGAGAGAGAGAGAGAGAGAGAGAGAGAGACTAGGCTATCTGACAGACTAACTGGACATCACAGCACCACCCTAACACTGCAGGACCAGACAACAAAGGATTAAAATAGAGTGCCTGCAGGATGAATGAGTCCTCCACTACATTACTGCCACACTTAGAGAGACAGGGTTAATATTACATACTGTATTTACCTCATGAATGGACGGGCCTCTACATGAATGGATGGGCCTCTACATGAATGGATGGCCCTCTACATGAATGGATGGCCCTCTACATTAATGGACGGACCTCTACATGAATGGATGGGCCTCTACATGAATGGATGGCCCTCTACATTAATGGACGGACCTCTACATGAATGGATGGCCCTCTACATTAATGGACGGACCTCTACATGAATGGATGGACCTCTACATTAATGGATGGCCCTCTACATGAATGGATGGCCCTCTACATTAATGGACGGACCTCTACATGAATGGATGGCCCTCTACATTAATGGACGGACCTCTACATGAATGGATGGACCTCTACATTAATGGATGGCCCTCTACATGAATGGATGGCCCTCTACATTAATGGACGGCCCTCTACATGAATGGATGGACCTCTACATTAATGGATGGCCCTCTACATTAATGGATGGCCCTCTACATGAATGGATGGGCCTCTACATGAATGGATGGTTCTCTACATAAATGGATGGACCTCTACATTAATGCTGTAATGATTAGGAGGAGGTGACCAGTCCCAGATTTTCCAGATTGACTGACCTTCATGTCTTAAAGTAATGATGGACTGTCATTTCTCTTTGCTTATTTGAGGTGTTCTTGCCATGATATGGACTTTGTCTTTTACCAAATAGGGCTATCTTCCGTATAGCCCCCTACCTTGTCACAACACAACTGATTGTCTCAAACGCATTACGAAGGAAAGAAATTCCACAAATTAACTTTTAACAAGGCACACCTGCTATTTGAAATCAAATCAAATTTTATTGGTCACATACACATGGTTAGCAGATGTTATTGCGAGTGTAGCAGGCGGTGATACAGCCCATCAGGATGCTCTCAATTGTGCATCTGTAAAAGTTAGTGAGTGTTTTCGGTGACAAGCCAGATTTTTTCAGCCTCCTGAGGTTGAAGAGGCGCTATTGCGCCTTCCTCACCACACTGTCTGTGTGTGTAGACCATTTCAGTTTGTCATTGATATGTACAGAGAGGAACTTAAAACTTTCCACCTCCACTGCTTGTCCCGTGGATGTGGATAGGGGGGTGCTCCCTTTACTGTTTCCTGAAGTCCACGATCATCTCATTTGTTTTGCTGACATTGAGTGAGAGGTTATTTTCCTGACACCACACTCATAGGGCCCTCACCTCCTCCTTGTACGCTGTCTTGTCGTTGTTGGTAATCAAGCCTACCACTGTAGTGTTGTCTGCAAACTTGATGATTGAGTTGGAGGCGTGCATGGCACGCAGTCATAGGTGAACAGGGAGTACAGGAGAGGACTGAGAATGCACCCTTGTGGGGCCCCAGTGTTGAGGATCAGCGGAGTGGAGATGTTGTTTCCTACCCTCACCACTTGGGGGCGGCCCGTCAGGAAGTCCAGGACCTAGTTGCACAGGGCGGAGTTGAGACCCAGGGTCTCAAGCTTAATGATGAGTTTGGAGGGTACTATGGTGTTGAATGCTGAGCTGTAGTCAATGAACTGTATTCCTCTTGTCCAGATGGGATAGGGCAGTGTGCAGTGTGATGGCGATTGCTTACCGGACCTATTGGGGCGGTAAGCAAATTGGAGTGGGTCTAGGGTATCAGATAGGGTGGAGGTGATATGATGCTTGACTAGTTTCTCAAAGCACTTCATGATGACAGAAGTGAGTGCTGCGCGTTGATAGTCATTTAGTTCAGTTACCTTAGCTTTCTTGGGAACAGGAACAATGGTGGCCATCATAAATCATGTGGGGACAGCAGACTGGGACTGGGCTTGATTGAATATGTCCATAAATACACCAGCCAGCTGATCTGCGCATGCATTGACAACGCGGCTAGGGATGCCGTCTGGGCCGGCAGCCTTGCGAGGGTTAACACGTTTAAATGTTTTACTCATGTCGGCCATGGAGAAGGAGAGCCCACAGTCTTTGGTAGCGGCCGTGTTGGTGGCACTGTATTGTCCTCAAAGCGCGCAAAGAAGTTGTTTAATTTGTCTGGGAGCAAGAAGTCGATGTCCGCGACGGGGCTGGTTTTCTTTTTGTAATCCGTGATTGTCTGTAGACCCTGCCACATATGTCTCGTGTTTGATCTGTTGAATTGCGACTCCACTTTATCTCTATACTGACGCTTTGCTTGTTTGATTGCCTAATGTAGGGAATAACTACACTGTGTGTATTCTGCCATGTTTCCAGTCGCCTTGCCATAATTAAATGCGATGGAACGTGCTTTCAGTTTTGCGTGAATGCTGCCATCAATCCACAGTTTCTGGTTAGGAAAGGTTTTAGTAGTCACAGTGGGTACAACATCTCCTATACACTTCCTTATAAACTCGCTTACCGAGTCAACGTATACGTCAATGTTATTGTCTGCGGCTACCCGGAACATATCCCAAGTCCATGTGATCGAAGCAATCTTGAAGCGTGGAATCTGATCGGTCAGACCAGCATTGGATAGACCTAAGCACGGGCATTTCCTGTTTTAGTTTCTGCCTATAGGAGGGGAGCAACAAGATGGAGTCAAAGTCAGATTTGCCAAAAGGAGGACGGGGGAGGGCCTTGTATGCATCGCAGAAGATAGAGTAGCTGTGGTCGAGTGTGTTACTCGCTCGTGTAGTACAATCGATATGCTGAGAGAATTTAGGTAGCCTTGTTCTCAGATTAGCTTTGTTAACCTCTCTTGGGTATGTGGGACGTGACCGTCCCACCTGCGGGGCACACTATTCAACAGCCAGTGAAATAGCAGGGCGGCAAATTCAAAACAACCAAAATCTCATAATTCAAATTTCTCACACATACAAGTATTATACACCATTTTATAGATAAGACTCTCGTTAATCCAACCACATTGTCTGATTTCAAAAAGGCTTTACGGCGAAAGCAAAACATTAGATTATGTTAGGACACACCCTAAACAAGAAAAGCCACACAGCCATTTTCCAAGCAAGAAGAGGCGTCACAAAAACCAGAAATACAGCTAAAATTAAGCACTAACCTTTGATGATCTTCATCAGATGGCACTCATAGGACTTCATGTTACACAATACATGTATGTTTTGCTCGATAAAGTTCATATTTATATAAAAAAAAAACATTTTACATTGGCCCGTAATGTTCAGAAATGTTTTTCCTTCAAAATCCTCCGGTGAATGAGCACATTAATTTATAGAAATACTCATCATAAACGTTGATAAAATATTAAACTGTTATTCAAAGAATTATAGATAAACATCTCCTTAATGCAACTGCTGTGTGTCACGAGCGTCTAGGACCAGTAGATATGTGAAATCAGGAGCAGGAGACAGAGGGCCGGAGCAACTGAGTTTTAATAAGAAATACCAGTCGTAATTGCCGTTGGGCACAGGGCGTGTAGCGAAGTCCGCCAGGAGAAAACACTTTTCTCAACAAAAAAAAACAAAGAAGCGCACTGAAAAAACAAACAGCGCGCGGGGCGCAGCCCGGCAATATAATGACTTCTCAATCGGATACAATACAACTGTCCTTCGTGAACAAATGAACAATCCCGCACGAGAACCCCAACTGAAAATACACATTAAATACCCCCCCACTAATGACAAACACAAAACAGGTGCGGGATAGACAGACAAAACCAACAGACACAGAAACAACGATCGGTGGCAGCTAATAGGCCGGCGACGACGACCGGCGAGCGCCGCCCGACCGAGGAGGGGCGCCACCCTCGTTAGATACTGTGACACTGTGACAGATTTCAAAAAAGCTTCACGGGGAAAGCACACTTTGCAATAATCTGAGTACGGCGCTCAGAAAACAACAGCAGGCAATACAGATACCCGCCATTTTGGAGTCATCTAAAATCATAAATAGCATTATAAATATTCACTTACCTTTGATGATCTTCATCAGAATGCACTCCCAGGAGTCCCAGGTCCACAATAAATGTTGTTTTGTTCGATAAAGTCCATAATTTATGTCCAAATACCTCCTTGTTGTTTGCGCGTTCAGTAAGCTACTCCAAATGTAGGAAAATTTCACGAAGAAAAGTAAAAAAAAGTTAGATTTATGTTCGTAGAAACATGTCAAACGATGTATAGCATCAATCTTTAGGGCCTTTTTAACATAAAACTTCAATAATATTCCAACCGGACGATTCCAATGTCTTGAAAAATGTAATGGAATACAGCCACCGCTCATGTGAATGCACGCCAATGAACTCATATCCTTTCCTGAGTCAACAACTTCTAACTTCCTTTGTTCGCTCTCTGTTCACCATAGAAGCCTCAAACAACTTTCTAAAGACTGTTGACATCTAGTGGAAGCCTTAGGAAGTGCAAAATGAACCCTAAGTCACTGTGTGTTAGATAGGCAATCACTTGAAAAAACTACAGCCTCAGATTTCGCACTTCCTGGTTGGATTCTTCTCAGGGTTTTGCCTGCCATATGAGTTCTGTTATACTCACAGACATCATTCAAACAGTTTTAGAAACTTCAGAGTGTTTTCTATCTGTCACGTCCTGACCAGTATAGGGGTTATTTGTGATTGTAGTTTGGTCAGGACGTGGCAGAGGGTATTTGTTTTATGTGGTTCGGGGTGGTGGTTTGTTTAGAAGGGTGTTTGATTTATTATTTCCAGGTTTTGGGTTATGTTCTATGTTTTTGTATTTCTATGTTCTTTCTAGTTTAGTATTTTCTATGTTAGCCTCTCTGGGCTAGGTGGCACCAAATCGTCCCACCTACGTAACAGCCAGCTGAATCCTGTGGCGCGATTTTCAAAACCTTTGAAATGCTATTACTTCAATTTCTCAAACATATGACTATTTTACAGCTATTTAAAGACAAGACTCTCGTTAATCTAACCACACTGTCCGATTTCAAAAAGGCTTTACAACGAAAGCAGAACATTAGATTATGTCAGCAGAGTACCCAGCCAGAAATAATCAGACACCCATTTTTCAAGCTAGCATATAATGTCACAAAAACCCAAATCACAGCTAAATGCAGCACTAACCTTTGATGATCTTCATCAGATGACACACCTAGGACATTATGTTATACAATACATGCATGTCTGTTCAATCAAGTTCATATTTATATAAAAAAACAGCTTTTTACATTAGCATGTGACGTTCAGAAAAAGCATACCCCCACAAACTTCCGGGGAATTTACTAACAATTTACTAAATTACTCACGATAAACGTTCACAAAAAGCATAACAATTATTTTAAGAATTATAGATACAGAACTCCTCTATGCACTCGATATGTCCGATTTTAAAATAGCTTTTCGGATGAAGCACATTTTGCAATATTCTAAGTACATAGCCCAGCCATCACGGGCTAGCTATTTAGACACCCGGCAAGTTTAGCCTTCATCAAAATCATATTTACTATAAGAAAAATGGTCTTGTTCTTCGTCAGAATGCACTCCCAGGACTTCTACTTCAATAACAAATGTAGGTTTGGTCCCAAATAATCCATCGTTATGTTCCATCAGCGACGTTTTGTTCGTGCGTTCTAGACACTATCAGAATGGTAAATCACGGTCGTGCGCATGGCGCATAACGTGACAAAAAAATTCTAAATATTCCATTACCGTACTTCGAAGCATGTCAACCGCTGTTTAAAATCAATTTTTATGCAATTTATCTTGTAGAAAAGCGATAATATTCCGACCGGGAATCTGCCTGTCTGTAAATAGAGGGAAAAACAGAAAGGGGGGGGCGGGCAGTGCACGCGCCTAAGCCTTTTGTCTGCTGATAGACCACTTAGCAAAAGCTCTCGTGTGTTTCAGCCAGGGCTTTGAATTACGTCATTCAGGTTTTTCCCGGGCTCTGAGAGCCCATTGGAGACGTGGGAAGTGTCACGTAACAGCAGAGATCCTCAGTTTTTGGAAGAGATGTCAAAGAAAGCAAATAAATGCTCAGACAGGCCACTTCCTGTAAAGGAATCTCTCAGGTTTTTGCCTGCCAAATGAGTTCTGTTATACTCACAGACACCATTCAAACAGTTTTAGAAACGTTAGGGTGTTTTCTATCCATATATAAGCCAGGGCTTTGAATTACGTCATTCAGCTTTTTCCCGGGCTCTGAGGGCCCATGGAAGCCGTAGGAAGTGTCACGTAACAGCAGAGATCCTTTGTAATGGATAGAGAGAATCAAGAAGGGAAAGAAATGGTCAGACAGGGTACTTCCTGAACAGAATCTTGTCATGTTTTGGCCTGCCAAATGAGTTCTGTTATACTCACAGACACCATTCAAACAGTTTTAGAAACTTTGGAGTGTTTTCTATCCAAAGCTAATAATTATATGCATATTCTAGTTTCTGGGCAGGAGTAATAATCAGATTAAATCGGGTACGTTTTTTATCCAGCCGTGAAAATACTGCCCCCTATCCATAACAGGTTAAAATCAATCTTTATGGTATTTTTTACGTAAAATTGCGATAATATTCCAACCGCACAATAGCGTATTCATTCAAGAAGAAAAAGAAGGAACAGCGTGCTCGCGTGACCGCGCATATCCAATCCCTTTGTTGCCAGGCAGTCCACTCAGAAACTGAGCTCCTATTATCTGCCCAGTGACAGGAGAATTCTCAAACCACTTTCTGAAGGCTTTAGACAGCCAATGGAAGCCTTAGGAAGTGCAACGTAACCCCACGGATACTGTAGATTCGAAAGGGACTAGAAAGAAGAACTACAATTCTCAGATCCTCCACTTCTTGGTTAACTTTTTCTCAGGTTTTTGCCTGCCATATGAGTTCTGTTATACTCACAGACACTATTCAAACAGTTTTAGAAACTTCAGAGTGTTTTCTATCCATATCTACTAATAATATGCATATTCTAGTTTCTGGGCCAGAATAGTAACCTGTTTAAATTGGGTACGTTTTTCATCCGGCCGTGAAAATACTGCCCCCTAGCCCAGACAGGTTAACTAACTCGCCTAGTTAAATAAAGGTATTAAAAAAAATCTCTATCGGTGCCATCTTTTTCTTTCCAGCTGACTACCTCATGAAGCTGGTTGAGAGAATGCCAAGAGTGTGCAAAGCCGTCATCAAGGCAAAGGGTGGCTACTTTGAAGAATATAAAATATATTTTGATTCATTTAACACTTTTTTGGTTACTACATGATTCCATATGTTTTATTTCATAGTTTTGATGTCTTCACTATTACTCTACAATGTTGAAAATAGTAAAAATAAAGAAAATCCCTGGAATGAGTTGGTATGTCCAAACTTTTGACTGGTACTGTACTGTATGTTCACACACAATGAAAGTAATCAAATTCAAGTTTTCCTAACATTGAGCGAACAGGGTTGACATGTTCAGAAACGTGATTTTTCTGTGTGTTATATATATTTACACTCTATGAGGTTGAAATATTGTAAAAATTGTAAAAATTATGATAATTCCATTTTAGTGTAAACGGTGTTTGAGAAGACCGCCTGAAATAGCTGCTTTGGTGGGCTGGAGTTTTGGCCTGCCTGGTTACATCACCATTTTTGTTGAAAACAATCATGGTAAGGTACCTAATTATTACCCAGAAATGTTCTGATATTGAGATAAAAATGGCTGCATTGGGCCTTTAAGGCCTTAAATTTGACCACCTCAGTCAAAGATGATTAAACAATTATGAATAGGCCAAAAAAAGAGAGATTACTTACTTACTTTTCCACCATGCTGATCAGGAGACCCAAATGATGTGACCTGCTGTGAATCATTTAACTTAATGGAATGGTCCATTATTCTACAGGAGGAAAATGTTTGCATAACAGGGTTGGCCATAAAATGAGGGACAGACGTAAATGCATCACTGACTAATCACATGAATAGAAATAATAATATTCAGAAATAACTTTGTCAAAACAGTAAAATAGCTAGGTTTTTACAATGATGGTGAAACTTTGTGAAATTGTTGGATTAAGTGGGTTGAAATCTTCCTAGAAGTGACACAGGGTTGAGGGACATGTCAAAATGCTGTATTTTGGCACTTTAGCAAGCCATTATTCCTATAGAAAAATATTATTTATTTAATTCTCCATGTGGTCTATATTAAAAGTCTAAGCCGTTGGGGGCCTTTACTACTATAGCCCGTAAATAACGCATTGAATAACACATTCATAAATCTGACTGACCACATTGATTCGGTCGTATGTAGCAAAATTTGAAATTGTATCTTTTACATTGGATAAAAGCAGAGACACAGAGCTACAAAATGATACAGTATATCATACACTGCATTTGAGGAACAATGGGGAAGTATTTCTGCTTTGAAAGTTGATAAACTTGTAACCTCACTTTTGAGAAAATGGCCTTTGAATGTTTTGGTACCTACTGGAGAACTCTTCTCTGTCTACACCCATTCAGCATTATTCACATGCTCTTAAGCTTTAGCCCCCACCCAAACTCTGACAATTTTACTCACCCTAGCAGAGCTGGTTAGGTTGTTTTCATGTTATCTAGAGCACTGGTGACTGTAACTGTGCTGCTGGCAACAATTTAATTATGCTTTTTTGCCGACATCGGCCATATTCAACCGCTGTTGAGCGTTAGTAAATTCATCAGTTATTCTGCGCTCTGGCATACTCAGACGAGAGCGCTCTGAAATCGAACACACCCGAAATGGTTACTTGCATAGTGGAGACATGTAGCTAACTAGCTAGCTAAACAATGAACCATAATCCCAACTCATGACGTTACTACTCTGCATGAATCTGCAGGTATATAACCAACCAGGTTCAATGTTAGCTAACTAATATTAGGGTATAAGTAGCCAAGCAAATGGCTCTGAGATACGAATAATAAGATCATACATATAATGTTAGCTAGCGAGCAAGTCAGCTAACATTAGCTAGCTAACAGTACACTTCAACTTGAAATGAAACCACTTTCTGTCAAAATTAGAAATGTGTAATATCTGAAAATGCAGCTAGCTAGACTGTCTTACCCGTATACACCATGGATGGACACATCTCCTGTCGGATGCCATGGTTGCCCTTAGTTTGAAGATGTAATCCGGAGACAGGTGTTTTCTTAATCTCCTTAGCTATCATACTCAAATTCCACTGACTTCAAAACTCAGTCCTCCAGATAGAGGAGAGCAACATTTATGCAGTTTTAATACACAATACATGTTTTAAAAAGCTGTGTTAGACAGGATTACCTAGTACATACTGACCAGCTCAAATAGACAGATAGCTTTATGGCAGTGTCACATCCTGACCAGTGAAAAGGGTCATTTGCCATAGTAGAATGGTCAGGGCGTGGCAGGGGGGTTGTTTTGTGTGTTTTGGGGTTTGTTTGTTTCCAGGGGAATGTGTTCTAGTTTTAATTTTCTATATTTCGTTTTCCAGGTTTGGCTGAGTATGGTTTCCAATCAGAGGCAGGTGCCTTTTGTTGTCTCTGTTTGGAAGCCATACTTAGGCAGCCTGTTTTCCTTTGGGTTTTGTGGGTGGTTGTTTTTCGTATAGTCCTGGTACCTTACGAAACTGTTGTTTGTCGTTTGTTTATTTTGTGTAAGTGTTCTCTCATTAATAAAAGGAAGATGAGCACTCAACACGCTGCGCCTTGGTCCAATCCTTTCGATGCATGTGACAGAACCACCCACCACCCGAAGGACCAAGCAGCATGGAAGGGAGCAACAGGAGAAGTACTTGGAGTTGTGGAGGTAGGAGGAGATATTAGATGGGAAAGGACCCTGGAGGCAGGCTAGGGAGTATCGCCGACCGAAGGAGGAACTTGAGGCACCGAAGGCAGAGCGGCGTTACTATGAGGTGCTGTATAAACCAAGAGGCAAGTGCGAGAGGCAGCCCCCCAAAAATGTTGGGGGGGGCACACAGGAAGTTGGGCAGAGTCAGGGTGGAGTCCTGAGCCAACTCCCCGTGCTTACCGTGGGGAGCGGGTGACGAGGAAAGCACCGAGCTATGCGGAAATGCGCACTGTATCGACCATACGCACGCACAGTCCGGTGCGGTCAGTACGGGCTCCTCAGCGTTGCCGTGCGAGAGTTGGCCGGCAACCAGGGAGAAGTGCGCCGGCAGAATGTATCTGGTCTCCAGTGCGTCTTCTCGGCCCGGCTTACCCTGCGCCTGCTCTACGCACGGCAGCCCTCATTCTCCAGCACAGCCCAGTTCGCCCTGTGCCGGCGCTCCGCCCGTGCCGGGCTACAGTGACTAGTTTTCATTTTCTATGTTTCGTTTTCCAGGTTTGGCCGAGTATGGTTTCCAATCAGAGGCAGGTGTCTTTCGTTGTCTCTGATTGGAAGCCATACTTAGGCAGCCTGTTTTCCTTTGGGTTTTGTGGGTGGTTGTTTTTCGTATAGTCGTGGTACCTTACGGAACTGTTGTTTGTCGTTTGTTTATTTTGTGTAAGTGTTCTCTCATTAATAAAAGGAAGATGAGCACTCAACACGCTGCGCCTTGGTCCAATCCTTTCGATGCATGTGACAGAACCACCCACCACCCGAAGGACCAAGCAGCATGGAAGGGAGCAACAGGAGAAGTACTTGGAGTTGTGGAGGTAGGAGGAGATATTAGATGGGAAAGGACCCTGGAGGCAGGCTAGGGAGTATCGCCGACCGAAGGAGGAACTTGAGGCACCGAAGGCAGAGCGGCGTTACTATGAGGTGCTGTATAAACCAAGAGGCAAGTGCGAGAGGCAGCCCCCCAAAAATGTTGGGGGGGGCACACAGGAAGTTGGGCAGAGTCAGGGTGGAGTCCTGAGCCAACTCCCCGTGCTTACCGTGGGGAGCGGGTGACGAGGAAAGCACCGAGCTATGCGGAAATGCGCACTGTATCGACCATACGCACGCACAGTCCGGTGCGGTCAGTACGGGCTCCTCAGCGTTGCCGTGCGAGAGTTGGCCGGCAACCAGGGAGAAGTGCGCCGGCAGAATGTATCTGGTCTCCAGTGCGTCTTCTCGGCCCGGCTTACCCTGCGCCTGCTCTACGCACGGCAGCCCTCATTCTCCAGCACAGCCCAGTTCGCCCTGTGCCGGCGCTCCGCCCGTGCCGGGCTACAGTGACTAGTTTTCATTTTCTATGTTTCGTTTTCCAGGTTTGGCCGAGTATGGTTTCCAATCAGAGGCAGGTGTCTTTCGTTGTCTCTGATTGGAAGCCATACTTAGGCAGCCTGTTTTCCTTTGGGTTTTGTGGGTGGTTGTTTTTCGTATAGTCGTGGTACCTTACGGAACTGTTGTTTGTCATTTGTTTATTTTGTGTAAGTGTTCTCTCATTAAAAAAGGAAGATGAGCACTCAACACGCTGCGCCTTGGTCCAATCCTTTCGACGCATGTGACAGGCAGACCAAACCAAACTCATCTCTTGGCCTGTCCATCCCACTCGTTATCTCAGCCAATCATGGCTAGCGGGAAGGTTGCTAACTTTTTCTGTGTCTAAACCATCTAGGCTCGTAATTTAACAATTGTATTCATTTTTACAGATGACATACATGTTTGTTATTAAGGCACATGAAAGTTCACAAGTTCGAGAAGGGATTTCTGCCAAAAAATGCATTTTGATTTTTTTTAAAGTCACGCAAAATACTCCTAGTTTCCTGAACTGGGTCAAAAAATGATAATAAGGAATAGGGTTGTGAAGTGTCTGTCCTATATCTAGGGGATATAAGAAAGCTCAAGAAATATATTTTGTTTACACATATTTAACCCCTTATTTTTGTTGGCACAAAATCACCTCCATACTTCCATTAATTTGTATGGCTTACCTTTAGATGAATTCCGTGACACCTGTGGGGTTCATAGAGCGAAACAGAGAACATCATCGGATTCGATGAGAATATTCCCTTTTATAGAGTCATATTAGTTTGTAGGCCGTTTGGATGCTACAGATATTTTCGTGAGAAGACCGATTTTCGGGATGTCTCCTGGTGTGACAAACAACAATATGTAACTTTTTGGGTGCAACCAAATTCACATAGAATGTGTGTTACAGATCTGTCATTCTCAATGAAAGCAAGTCCAAGAAGCGGTAGATATGTTCTATGTGCGCTATTTCTATGCGTCCCATTCTTAAGTTTAGTTTTTGCATATTTTACTCTCGGCTTTGTACACTATCTTCAAACAGCTAAAAGTACAATCTTTTGGTTATGGAAAATATATTATAAATATATAGTGGTATATACAATGATTATCTACTGTACACTATACTTGCTTGTTTTGTCACATAAACTGAAATTAGGCAAACTATTAGAATTTTTGCAACCAGGAAATGCCGGAGCGATTTCTGAATAGTCCACCTTTAAACTGACGGATTTTGATGGGGATTTTTGTATTATGCTACTTAGAAAGACGCACCGGTGCATCAATAGACTCTAGGGGGGTGCACTTAAAGTGCACTTCTGTCATAGGGGTCGTTGAATGGAGACCAAGGCGCAGCGTGCATAGTACTCATTCTTTGTCTTTAATGAATACACTTTAACAACAAAGCAACAAACGACCAACAACAGTCCCGTCAGGTACACTAGACTAAACAGAAACAACTACCCACAAACCCCAAAGGAAAACAGGCTGCCTAAGTATGGCTTCCAATCAGAGACAACAAAAGACACCTGCCTCTGATTGGAAAACATACCCGGCCAAAACCTGGAAAACAAAACATAGAAATAGAATACTAGAAAAACCCCACATATAAACAGAAAACCCAAAACCACCCAACACAACCACCTGTCACGCCCTGACCGCTCTACTATGGCAAATGACCTCTTACAAGGGTCATGACAACTTCCTTTAATATAACAGGCTATTTTTCATGGTGCAAAATTTCTACTTATAATATCAAAGGGGTGCAAAAAGGCACCCATTTCATGGAATGACCCTTTACTGTGTAATTAAAGCAGAAAGCGCTGAACTTTAGAGGAAATATTAATAAAGAGGAAAGAAATGGGGAGATAAAAAGGAGGCTAATATTAACCACCTCTATTTTAATAAGAACTTATTCTGAGGACGGGGAACTTAATTAGCAATATTGGAATTATTAGAAACATACAAAATGTTCTGTGGGTTGGGTTGGCTAAGACTAGAAAGAGAGAGCTGTGGGGATAGATAGAAGGAGATAGAAAGAGTACATAGTTTCAAGTTTTCATTTGTCATATGCAAGGGTTGGAACCGGTTCCGGGAACAGAACCAAAAACCGGAAAATATCAAAATTATTTGAGGAACAAAACCCGAACCGGAAACGAAAGTGATCTATACTATTCCAAAACAGAACCATTATTTTAAACGCATGGGAACCGGTTAAAAACTTTTTTTTTTTTGAGATGTTTAAAATAATGGATTAACTTTTGCAATGCTAGTTAAGGATACTATAGTAATTCCATTTCACATTGGATGTAGCTAGCTAGCTAACATGGTGGCAAAAGCTTTTCACAGGGATACTGGCCCATGTTGACTCCAGTGCATCCCACAGATGTGTCAAGTTGGCTGGATGGCCTTTGGGTGGTGAACCATTCTTGATACACACGCAGAACTGTTGAGCATGAAAAACCCAGCCACGTTGCAGTTTTTGACACAAACCAGTGCGCCTTATTACCATACCCATTTCATTGACACTTAAATATTTTGTGTGCTAAGGTGCGGAGAATCAGAACAGGTTGGTCCAGTTCAAATGTTCAGAACCGTGTTCAGTAGGTCTTTGTAGACTACAGTATAGACGAGAGAATGGAAGGCAGAGATGTTCTGATGATCTTAGTGAGTTCTCCAGGGCCTTGGAGGGAGAGTCAAAGGTTAAGTCCAGGGTCGAGTTCGAAATATTTTCTCCTGCCAACTGAACATGACCCTGACCTTTCCTCTCTGCTGGCTTCTTCTTGGCCTTGGAGGCACTGTTCATCATAGCCCATTCCAGGACACAGTATGTGCTTTAGCCAACTGACAACGAGGGTCAGAGGAGTTGGCACATACAAATCTGGACAGGACTTTAGCGCAATGTTCCAGGTCTCCTCTCCTCAGCGACTGCAGGGCAACTGAGGTCTGTTCCCCACATGTCCAATAATAACAGTCTAATGGCTGTGTTTATTCACCACTAACTACTTCACATCACCACTCATCTGTAACCCACTGAAACAGCTGGATTTAGAGCACAGCAGAACAGCCTTTCAGTTGCAGATTAATTTGCTAGTTCCATATTTGACAATATACTCTACTATATACACATTGAAGTGGTGAGCATTAGTTTAAGAAAACAAGCATTTTGGGGGATGTTGATGTGGATTTATGCGCGGAGTATTACCTACATAATATTGAACCAGTATCCCAGCCAGGCTCATACATAAGAGATGAGAGCGGACAGGATTGTTTCTTTGAAACGCTCCTTATTACCCACCACTTATCATATCTGCTGGGAGATCAGACACATTTCCACTTCTTGCTACTTGAGCAGCGGACCCCAGGGAACGTGTTCAGTTGGACATGACCAGGCAGCCACCCAAACCTCTGCTGAATCCCCTCAGTGGCAAGAGTGGCAAATGCAAAAGTTCGACCAACTAGACACTTCCCCCGGGGCATTTAATATCCTCTCTGTGTTCCATTTTCAAGCTAGGCTCTATTTTAACCCTACCTCCTTCTCCTGCACCATCACCACCCACCCCTATCTAACTTTACCCCCCTCTGTGAGTGGCAGTGTCTACATGAGCCAGCCAGCCAGCCAGCAGCAGAAGCACCACCCGAGCCGTGGATGGGCAAGCCCCCCGTGGCGCTCACAGTCCAGCAGCTACACTCATCAGGCAGGCGTCTGCATCGACGCCGACAGAGAGAGAGAGAGAAATAGAGAGAGAGAGAGAGAGAGAGAGAGAGAAATAGAGAGAGAGAGAGAGAGAGAGAGAGAGAGAGAGAGAGCCCTGCCGGGAACATTCCCATTAGCATGGAAATCACTTCGCTCTCCCCCTCCGCTCTGCCTTCCTTCCACTGATGGCTCTGCACAATGAGAATGGCTTTAACTCCTATTATTCTGCGTCAGGGCACACTGCCAGGTTAGATGACAAGGAAGGCAAAAAATCACATGGCATTTTTTTCCCAGGTCGCACTCTCGAAAATGGGGGGACACGGAGGCACATCTTGATGGATTTCATTCCACCACTGGTGACGGGACGATGACGATGGCCCAAGGTTGTTCCTGAAAGCTGGAACAAATAGCCACTTCTGGCTTTAATGATGTTTCTCTCCCCTCTTCCTCTTCTGATTCATTTGTATTTTCAAGAAGTCCTGGAAATCTCAGAATGTTGAATTTAGACCATCGTGGCTTCCATAGCCACAGCGGCATGTATGTCTATTCTACCTTGTGTTGTAGCGATTACTGTGAGAGATTAATATCTCCCCACAGCCTCTTTTGCTGCATGGGGTCTGTGGAGGACAAAGCTCATCTAGGAGAGTTCTGTTAGTGTATTCCTCACAGGGACTAGAGCTGGATTGCTGTTGCTCTAATACAACCAGCCAGACAGTCTTTATGCCAGTCTGAGTGTTCACTGCCCAGGCCTATAATCACAACAAACAGTATGTAGCCCAGTCTGAGTGTTCACTGCCCAGGCCTATAATCACAACAAACGGTATGTACCCCAGTCTGAGTGTTCACTGCCCAGGCCTATAATCACAACAAACAGTATGTAGCCCAGTCTGAGTGTTCACTGCCCAGGCCTATAATCACAACAAACGGTATGTACCCCAGTCTGAGTGTTCACTGCCCAGGCCTATAATCACAACAAACAGTATGTACCCCAGTCTGAATGTTCACTGCCCAGGCCTATAATCACAACACAGTCTGTATATCAGTCTGAATGTTCACTGCCCAGGCCTATAATCACAACAAACAGCCAGTACCCAGGAGGCAGTGGCACTGCGACCCTAACAACCCTACGTCTCTCTCCCTCACACCCCCGTGTGCCAGGTCAAATCTCTGGGCCACCGCTGCAGTAACAGTCATAACCACGCAGGCAGGGCAGAGCAGGCAAGCAGCGCCCCTAAGGAGCATATCCAAGCAGCACCACGCCACATTACAAACTCTGGTGCAATGCAATCCAATCCCGGGCCTAATTGTGCGTTGTGATACAATGGAGCGATTTCAGGGACGTTTTCATGGCCCACTGTTAACTATAGCCTCCTGAGGGGTTCTCTATCAGGAGGGATCCCTGTGTGTAAACTGTTTGTATGTGTACTGTGTGTACTGTGTGTGTACTGTGCGTGTACTGTCTGTGTATATGTATGTGTGTATGTGTACTGTGTGTGTGTGTGTGTGTGTGTGTGTGTGTGTGTGTGTGTGTGTGTGTGTGTGTGTGTGTGTGTGTGTGTGTGTGTGTGTGTGTGTGTATGTGTGTGTGTACTGTGCTTCGTGCGTGTTTGCCTTCTCCCAGCCAACCCAATCAGCTGTCCATAAATTATCCTCCCAGCAGTCAGCCAGGTCTCCACAGTCACATGGCAAGGCCCATCCACGCTTCGCAGCCCCAGAGGCCTGCAGCCTAGCCCTGAACCAAAGATAAGACTAGCAACGTTTCAATGCACTGTTTCCACACCCAGAATGAGATTAAATTATTTCGGCTCACATGATTGTAACTGTCCTTATGGCTGCGACGAGGCAGTTTGCTTAGTTCTTATTCTCTCACTCTATTCTCTCCATCCCTCCTCATCTCCTCTTCCCATCCTTCCTCCATCCCTCCTTCACACTCAGTGAACTTGCCTTCCGGCATCATTTTCATGCATTCAAACAAGCTTCCCATCTTCATCATGTCATGTAGAGGGACAACAGTGATAAGTAACGTCAATGGGTGGCAGGCACCCATTGGAAAGATGCAGAGAGATGGGAGTTGGGTGGTCACATTGGAAAGATGGAGAGTAGAGATGGGAGTTGGGTGGTCACATTGGAAAGATGCAGAGAGATGGGAGTTGGGTGGTCACATTGGAAAGATGCAGAGAGAGGGGAGTTGGGTGGTCACATTGGAAAGATGCAGAGAGATGGGAGTTGGGTGGTCACATTGGAAAGATGCAGAGAGAGGGGAGTTGGGTGGTCACATTGGAAAGATGCAGAGAGATGGGAGTTGGGTGGTCACATTGGAAAGATGCAGAGAGATGGGAGTTGGGTGGTCACATTGGAAAGATGCAGAGAGATGGGAGTTGGGTGGTCACATTGGAAAGATCCAGAGGAGAGATGGGAGTTGGGTGGTCACATTGGAAAGATGCAGAGAGATGGGAGTTGGGTGGTCACATTGGAAAGATGCAGAGTAGAGGGAAGTTGTGTGGTCACATTGGAAAGATGCAGAGTAGAGAGGGGAGTTGGGTGGTCACATTGGAAAGATGCAGAGAGATGGGAGTTGGGTGGTCACATTGGAAAGATGCAGAGAGATGGGAGTTGGGTGGTCACATTGGAAAGATGCAGAGAGAGGGGAGTTGGGTGGTCACATTGGAAAGATGCAGAGAGAGGGGAGTTGGGTGGTCACATTGGAAAGATGCAGAGAGATGGGAGTTGGGTGGTCACATTGGAAAGATGCAGAGAGAGGGGAGTTGGGTGGTCACATTGGAAAGATGCAGAGAGATGGGAGTTGGGTGGTCACATTGGAAAGATCCAGAGTAGAGATGGGAGTTGGGTGGTCACATTGGAAAGATGCAGAGAGAGGGGAGTTGGGTGGTCACATTGGAAAGATGCAGAGTAGAGATGGGAGTTGGGTGGTCACATTGGAAAGATCCAGAGTAGAGATGGGAGTTGGGTGGTCACATTGGAAAGATGCAGAGAGAGGGGAGTTGGGTGGTCACATTGGAAAGATCCAGAGTAGAGATGGGAGTTGGGTGGTCACATTGGAAAGATGTAGAGTAGAGATGGGAGTTGGGTAGTCACATTGGAAAGATCCAGAGTAGAGATGGGAGTTGGGTGGTCACATTGGAAAGATGCAGAGAGATGGGAGTTGGGTGGTCACATTGGAAAGATGCAGAGTAGAGATGGGAGTTGGGTAGTCACATTGGAAAGATGTAGAGTAGAGATGGGAGTTGGGTGACGCAGAAGAACATGGGAAGAGGATGTTCACATAAAAAAGGATTAGTCAGCTAAATGTAGCGTCTCCTCACATCATTACAGCTTCATAAACATACATTAATCAGCTTATTTTTTAAGTCAGATTACATTGTCAATGCCATACAACATAGCCCTCAAGCATATGATGAGGCGGTCGAATCACAAAGGCCTTTTCAATGTCACATTGAGAAAGACAGTAGATGCAATGTTGTTTACTGTACAGCAAAGGGTTGCTATTTGCTATTGTATAGCACTGATGAGATGGAAATTCTACCAATGGTGGCCACCACCACATTAGTCGATAATAGAGTTGCTATATATGATGTTTACTGATATGGACACATTTTCTATGGGTTTACTGACCCAATTACTAAATGACAGTTCCCTGAACATGGTTTGAATTAGCAACACTCAAAACTCAAGTGTCTCCCTATGCAGCACTAGTGTCATACAAAGGATATCTGCGGTCATAACTTTTACAGCGCTGTACGAACAAGCCAGAAGAACGCTCTGGAGCATTCTGTGGCCCTCATCAAGCTAGGCTACTAAAATACATATATGGTGTGATGGGAGCATAAGTGTTGGTTAATACATGCAGGTTTATGGTCAGACTGGAGTGTACTGTGACTGATTGTTAGGACAGAGGGGAGAATTCCCGCATGGATGCTTCTATTTAACAATCAGAGAGAGTGATTGGCTCTCTGTGGTGCTCTAAAACAGGAACAGATGGGGGAGTGTGAAAGGACAGTGTGAAGGGGGTGACTAGGGGCATTGGGGGTGTATGTGGGGGAGAAAAACAGATGGAGAGATAGGGGGTTGGGGGAAAGAGAAAGAGAGACAGAGAGAGAGGTGGGGAGAGAAAGGGAGACAAAAGAGAGAGCGAGAGAGAGAGAGAGAGAGTAAAAGCCAAATTGGATTTAAAGCATTTGATTCTATTTGGCATACAGGACTGTTCTACAAAGTTATTGAAAGTGGTGTAGGGGGTAAAACATATGACATAATTAAATCAATGTATACTGGCAATACGTGCAGCATTAAAATTGGTAAGAAAATAACAGAATTCTTTAACCAGGGGCGGGGCCATCGCCAGGGTTGCAATCTGAGCCCTGCACTCTTCAATATTTACATTAACGAATTGGCCACTATTCTAGAAAAATCCTCAGCCCCTGGTGTTAGTCTCCACAATTCAGAAGATAAATGCCTACTCTTCACAGATGACCTATGCCTGCTGTCACCCACAGCACATGGCCTACAGCAGAGCCTGGACCTGCTAGAGCAGTACTGCCAGACCTGGGCCCTGGCAGTAAACCCCAAAAAGACTAAAATAATGATTTTCCAGAGAAGATCCAGATCTCAGGGAATTAGACCAAAGTTCTCAATTGGTACAAAATATATAGAGTACTGTACACACTACAATTACTTACAGTGAGGGAAAAAAGTATTTGATCCCCTGCTGATTTTGTACATTTGCCCACTGACAAAGAAATGATCAGTCTATAATTTTAATGGTAGGTTTATTTGAACAGTGAGAGACAGAATAACAACAAAACATCCAGAAAAACGCATGTCAAAAATGAGGAAAAACGCATTTTAATGAGGGAAAAAAGTATTTGACCCCTCTGCAAAACATGACTTAGTACTTGGTGGCAAAACCCTTGTTGGCAATCACAGAGGTCAGACGTTTCTTGTAGTTGGCCACCAGGTTTGCACACATCTCAGGAGGGATTTTGTCCCACTCCTCTTTGCAGATCTTCCCCAAGTCATTAAGGTTTCGAGGCTGACGTTTAGCAACTCGAACCTTCAGCTCCCTCCACAGATTTTCTATGGGATTAAGGTCTGGAGACTGGCTAGGCCACTCCAGGACCTTAATGTGCTTCTTCTTGAGCCACTGCTTTGTCGCCTTGCCCGTGTGTTTTGGGTCATTGTCATGCTTGAATACCCATCCACGACCCATTTTCAATGCCCTGGCTGAGGGAAGGAGGTTCTCACCCAAGATTTGACGGTACATGGCCCCGTCCATCGTCCCTTTGATGCGGTGAAGTTGTCCTGTCTCCTTAGCAGAAAAACACCCCCAAAGCATAATGTTTCCACCTCTATGTTTGACGGTGGGGATGGTGTTCTTGGGGTCATAGGCAGCATTCCTCCTCCTCCAAACCCGGCGAGTTGAGTTGATGCCAAAGAGCTCCATTTTGGTCTCATCTGACCACAACACATTCACCCAGTTGTCCTTTGAATCATTCAGATGTTCATTGGCAAACTTCAGACGGGCATGTATATGTGCTTTCTTGAGCAGGGGGACCTTGCGGGTGCTGCAGGATTTCAGTCCTTCACGGCGTAGTGTGTTACCAATTGTTTTCTTGGTGACTATGGTCCCAGCTGCCTTGAGATCATTGACAAGATACTCCCGTGTAGTTCTGGGCTGATTCCTCAACATTCTCATGATCATTGCAACTCCACGAGGTGAGATCTTGCATGGAGCCCCAAGCCAAGGGAGATTGACAGTTCTTTTGTGTTTCTTCCATTTGCAAATAATCGCACCAACTGTTGTCACCTTCTCACTAAGCTGCTTGGCGATGGTCTTGTAGCCCATTCCAGCCTTGTGTAGGTCTACAATCTTGGCCCTGACATCCTTGGAGAGCTCTTTGGTCTTGGCCATGGTGGAGAGTTTGGAATCTGATTGATTGATTGCTTCTGTGGACAGGTGACTTTTATACAGGTAACAAACTGAGATTAGGAGCAATCCCTTTAAGAGTGTGCTCCTAATCTCAGCTCGTTACCTGTATAAAAGACACCTGGGAGCCAGAAATCTTTCTGATTGAGAGGGGGTCAAATACTTATTTCCTTCATTAAAATGCAAATCAATTTATAACATTTGTTGTTGTTATTCTGTCTCTCACTGTTCAAATAAACCTACCATTAAAATTATAGACTGATAATTTCTTTGTCAGTGGGCAAACATACAAAATCAGCAGGGGATCAAATACTTTTTTCCCTCACTGTAGGTTTAAAAATAAGCTCAACTGGACACCTTAATGAGGCAGTGAATGAACTGAGAGAGAAAGCACGCAGGGCATTCTACGCCATTAAAAAGCAAATTCAAATTGAAATACCTATTAAAATGTGGCTAAAACTAATTGAATATGTCATTGAACCAATTGCACTTTATGGCAGCGAGGTGTGGGGTCCACTTGCAAAACAAGATTTCATCAAATGGGACAAACACCCCATTGAAACCCTGCATGCAGAGTTCTGTAAGATTCTACTACATGTCCAGAGGGAAACTACAAACAATGCATGCAAGGAAGAATTAGGCAAATATCCACTAATAATAAAACTCAAAAAAGAGCAATTAAGTTTTGGAAACATCTAAAATACAGTGACCCCCTCTCATATCATTACCAAGCCCTGCAATGCCAAGAGTTGAGCAAAGAAGAGTCCACTCATCCAGCTGGTCCTGGGGCTGAGTTCACAAACCTGTTCTACTATCACACTGAAGCCTCAGGACCAGAACATCCAATCAATCAGAATAAACCAAATTACAACACAGTCAAAACAAAACTGCATTGCTTATTGGGAAACCCAAGCACAAGCACAAACACAAAGCAAAATGCAGTGCTATCTGGCCCTAAATCGACAGTACACCGTGGCTAAATATTTGACCATGGTTACTGTTAAAACCTTAGAAAAACCTTGACAAAGTACAGGCTCAGTGAGCACAGCTTTGCCATTGAGAAGGGTAGACACAGGAAAACCTGGCTCCCTGTAGAGGAAAGGCTGTGCAAACACTGCACAACAGCAGAACCTGAGACGGAGCTGCATTTCCTGACAAAATGTCAAAAATATAAAACAATTAGAGAGTGTCATTTCCCCAAATTTGAAAGACCTCTCTGATGAGGATAGGCTACCCGTCCAATCAACCTGCACATGTCCTCTACTGTATGCTTATTGTTATTGTTGAATGTATGGTTATTTTGACCCTTGGTTATTGTTGTTACTGTTGTCCCGTTGACAATTTTGATTCTCATTTTTATTTATTTTTCTATTGTAAATATCCAAAATAAGCTTTGGCAATATATACATTGTTACGTCATGCCAATAAAGCGAATTGAATTGAATTGAATTGAGAGAGAGAGAGAGAGAGAGAGAGAGAGAGACAAAGAGACAAAGAGACAAAGAGAGATAAAGAGATAGATGCAGGGGAAGAGATTGGGGAGATTGTGAAAGAGAGTGCAAGGGAGAGAGAGTGAGAGACAGTGAAAGGGAGAGAGAGAGAGCGAGAGAGAGAGAGAGAGAGAGAGAGAGAGGAAAGAGAAGAAAAGCAGGGGATAAGGTTGGCACAGAAGGAAGATGACAAAGCCTGTCACCTCTCACTCTTCCAGTCTCCTTCTCTCAACTTGATGAGCTGCCAAACATCAGCATGTGTGTGTATGTGTGCGTGTAGATATTCTTCTTATACATTTATACAATTATATACAATGAAGGTATGCTAGCTAGTGAGTCATATTTGAGATACAGTGTGTGTGCACATGTACCTGTGTGTCAAGAGGAGAAAGAGTGGAGAGCAAGGCTGAGCAAGATAGATGGAGAATCGGTGTTTACAGGTACTTGTCTAATATATGGCACAAATAGGCTACATACTCAAGAACACACACATGCACACACACAGGGTTAAGCTGTTATGCATTGCCATTCTCACTCCCCTGCAACTTCATCACCTCACCCACTCATACTTCTCTTCTTTTCCTCTCGCTCATTTCCTCAGAGGACAAATTACCGTGATTACCATCCTACCTCCCTCTGCTCCATTCTCTCGCTCCCTCGCTCCTTATTTCATAGATTTCACAGTGTGAGTATTTCTCTTCTTCTGGCGGTCTTTGTGTGCCCTGTTCCATTCTTTCTTTCACCTCCTCCCTCTTACTGTTCTGCCCATTCCCTCTGTCCTTTCATATCTCCAGTCAAACTATCATTCTGGTCTTTATCTCTTTCTCCTTCCCTAAGGAGGACTCTCTTTATCTCTTTCTCGTCCTCTTCATTTTTGTCTTTCTCTACCTCCCCCTCTCTCTTTCTCCCTCTCTCTCGCTTTCTCCCGTCTTTCACCATCCCCCCATCCCTCTAATTCTTCCCAAGTCAAATGTTCTCATTAACGGGCACACACTCTGGGGAAATAAATTAGTAATATTTATGATGAAACCCTCTCTGTATCGTTGTCTCTCATCTCGTTGTTGCATAAAAAATGCACTGATCTTATCAGGCCTACCTATGTAGTCATCCATCAGACAATCTACCAATCCATCCATCATCCGGGCGCAGGCTGCGTCTCCACTCCCCTTGGCAGCCAAGGCTTTTAAAAGTGCATAAAACTCCAGATTGGATACGGAGCACCTGAGTCCGCATGTGGAACATCTTCCCAGCCAACTGCCCCTGAGCTGTGAATCAATGTTCTGCCCTGGCTAAGGAGCAGCCCACATATGGTTCCTAGAACATTGTAGGGGTGTAATTTACACAGTGAATCTCGATATCCTTCTGGGTTCACAAGCTCCACAGGTTGTCAGGTTTTGGTGTTAGGACATACCTTGACAGCTATCAAAGCTGTCATATGGTAACAACGCTAGAGTACTGCTTGGCTCCTTGAAGAAAGTCATGAATGGAGGGATTGGAGGCAAAACACAGGAGGCTTTTATGAGTCTCGTGATGTCAGAGAATACATTTGTGTTGCGGCCCGCAAACCATCCCATTACAACTTGTTAGGGAATATAATACTATTCACCAACACCTGGTTCATCAAACCATCCCATTACAACTTGTTAGGGAATATAATACTACTTACCAACACCTGGTTCATCAAACTATCCCATTACAACTTGTTAGGGAATATAATACTATTCACCAACACCTGGTTCATTCATTCCTATTTAATCCTCCCCCAATGGTAAATACCATGTGAAATATAGTAAGCAGCACTGACTTTGGGAGAAAGAGGTTGATTGTGAGTCTCTTTTAGGCCCGGGTATGTAATTGAGCAGAGCGGCGGGGAGCCTGGCGTTGGTAGTGTCCTAACCCCCAACTGTCACACTGTAGCGGCAGGGGTACTAACAGCAATGAACAGGCTGGAAGAATAAGTCTGGTTTAATGGTAGCACTTCCCCATTGGTTCGCCTCCTCTTATTTCATCTCTCCTCTCCTCTCTCCTCCTCTCCCCTTCTCTCTCCTCCCCTCCCCTCCTCTCTCCTCCTCTCCTCTCTCCTAGGATGCTTCAAAGGAGCCTAAGTGTACATGTGGTCCGTTTAGAACCCTGCCCATTGCCACCAGAACTGCCCCAAGGTGGCAAATTGTGTTTCTAGCTCAGAGCGATTGATTGATGAAGTAAATCTCTTAGAGTGTGTGTGGGAGGGACAGGTGTGTGTGTGTGTGCGTGTGTGTGTGTGTGTGTGTGTGTGTGTGTGTGTGTGTGTGTGTGTGTGTGTGTGTGTGTGTGTGTGTGTGTGTGTGTGTGTGTGTGTGTGTGTGTGTGTGTGTGTGTGGGTGTCATGGTTCCACCTGTCATCAGAGGGCGGCACAGACCGTCCTAGAGACATTAACGACACTCAGGTGAGTCAAATTTACTCATTATGGTTTCCCTGTTAAAAGAGGTGTATTTTCTGTTGTCCTTTGCAGAAGCTTGAATTGTTTAACGTGTGCGGTCGTTTCATGAGTGCGGTTTCGAGACATAGTGTTAGTTGTTTTTTTCAAGTGTCCTGTGATCCTGCGGCTATCGTTTCTCAGTAAAGTATTATGTTTATCCTTAACCACTGATTCCTCGTCTGGTCTCTTCTCTGCACCTGGGTCCAACCTTACCACGTCACAGTGGGTGTATTTGTGAGTATATTTGTGGGTGTGTGTGAGCATGTGTGCATGTGATATGTGTGTAAGTGTCACTCACTCTGGGTGAAGCGAGGAGGGTTGTCATTGACGTCACTCAGCCTGACAGTGACAGTAGTGGTCCCTGAGAGGCCTCCCAGATGGCCCCCCATGTCCTTGGCCTGCAGGACAACCAGGTATTGGTCCTGGGTTTCTCTGTCCATATCAGGTACTGCTGTACGCAGGATACCTGGGAAAACACACACACCAAAGACATACAGTAGTTCAAGATCAATCATTTCCACTATGCAGAATGACAATGTTTCTGCTTCACATACAGAGGCTGCCTCTAGCTGTGCTCACCAAACCCAGCCAAACCAGGAGACTGGCAGCCAAGGTAGCTAAATCACCTTGAAATAATGTATACTCTTGTAAAGCTAGTGAAAATATGAGGCTTTGATGGGGTATATGTAGGGAATTAACAAGCAACCAGCATCAATACCTGAGCAAATGTGATGTGGCTCTGGGATGTGTGTGTGTACAGAATGAGACCTTTTTAAATGAAGAGAGCGAACAGAGTGGACTGGCTCTGCATGCAAACCCTGCTAATGGACGAGAGCTTCAGTTAACATACGCTGTGCAGAATTAGGATAATATAACCAATTAGCATACAAAAACCCACCAGCAGAACCCTCTTCACTCATACCAGAGGTGCCTCCAACAATTAATTAAATTGCATCAGAATTCAATAACGGCATTGCAGACGCTGTCTACCTATAATATCCCCTTGTCGACAAATAGAATAAATCCAACTAGTACACACATATGCCCACACACACTCACTCAGCAAACAGACTTCAAAATACCTAACTAGGCGACACACTCGTACAGTAAACATAAGGTATAAAATGCAGTGTTTACTAGCTTGCAGGCTGTCAATCACCTAGTGAGGCAACAGAGGACAAAATGTGATGTTTGAAATGCCCACGGTTTCCTCTCAGGCAGTGTGCAGAAGACTTTCCCATCTGCCTGGGTTGACACCAAAGCCCCCCGAAACACACAGTAGATTTTAGTGAAGAGACAGGTCCTTTGAGCCTTTTTAATCTCTCCCAAACCTTTCCTGACATCTCCCTTTGAGCAGACATCTTTTTGTTTTTCCGCCTTCAAAAAATATAATTTAAGGCGGTTGCTGCAGTTTGTTGGATGCACATAGACTCTGGCAGTCTGAATAGATTTCTGCCAGCTTGAACTGGATTAACTGAGAAGGAGCAGGAGGGGACACCGAGAGAGGGAATAGGGGAAACGAGACGTGGGGCGAATGGGAGGGAGGTGAGAGAAGGGGATAAGGGGAGGGGGTAGATAGAGAGGAATGGGCAAGCCTGACAGACAGTGTGAGGGACTGAGAGAGAGATTGAAGGAGGGATAGGGATAGAGAAGGGAGAGAAATAAAGAGCTGTGGAGATACATACTGAAAAGAGACTTGTAAAGGAAGAAAATGGTTGGCTGGAGAGGGAGCAGAGAGGGAAGGCGGAGGGAGGGTGGGAGGGAGCAGGGAGAGAGGGAGGGAGGGAGGAAGTAGAGAGGGAGGAAGGGAGCAGAAGGGAGGAAGGAAGTAGAGAGGGAGGGAGGGAGCAGAGAGGGAGGGAGGGAGTAGAGAGGGAGGGAGGAGCAGAGAGGTAGAGAGGGAGGAGGGGAGGGAGGGAGCAGAGAGGCAGGGAGGGAGTGCATGCACACTAAGTGGAGAACAAGAGGCACTCACCTGTCTGTGGATCCACAGAGAAGAACTGCTGTCCCTGCACAAGTGTGTACACCAGCCTGGCACTGTTCCCATAGGTTGGGTCATCAGCATCTGTCGCTGTCACCTGGATTATAGAAGTACCTGAGGGAGGAGGGGAGAGAGCAGAGGAGTGTTAATAAAACAGCATACCACACACACACACACACACACACACACACACACACACACACACACACACTGACTGGACACAGCAGTACATTAACTCAGCACTGCCAGAGAGCCAAATACACACTGGCTGACTGACTGACTGATTGACTGGCTAGCTGACAACCCCCACCTCTCTCTTTCTCATCTCTCTCTCTCATCTCTCTCTCTCACCTCTCTCTCTCTCTCTCTCTCTCTCTCTCTCTCACCTCTCTCTCTCTCTCTCTCTCACCCCTCTCTCTCTTTCGGCAGCAGTGTGACAAATATTTTATTCACTTTCCTTCTCCCCTGCTGTACACCTTCTTTCTCTCTCCATTCTGTCTGTCTCACTTCATTTCTCTTCATCTCTGTCACAATCCCCTTTGGCTCCCTCTCAATTTCTCCGTCTGTCGGTCGCCCCCCTTGTCTCCCCCTGACTCCCTCATGTCATGAATCCCTGCCTCTCCTGACAGATATGGACACTTTTTCCCACCAAATAAATCAAAGACCGTCAACTTTATGTGTGATATTGAAATTGTAGCAACAAAAAAAAAAATATATATATATATATATAGTTTGGAAAGAAGAACTATGTTTCCCATGGGGCACTGGGCTGACAAGCTCTGAGGGAAGAGGGGATTTGTGGGAGCAGCTGTTGCTGTTTTCTGACATCAAAGCCCCAACAGTGTCACCGGGAGAGAGAGCAAGGGAGGGAGAGAGAGAGGGAGGAGGGAGGGAGGGAGGGAGGAGGGAGGGAGGGAGGAGGGAGGGAGGGAGAGACGAGTGAGACTGGGTCTGATTACTGATCTATCACAGGTAGTTAAAAGGCCATAGTGATGCACCCGTGCATCAGTCTAAGTAACATAATATAAAAATCTCCATCAAAATCCATCAGTTTCAGCTAGAGATATCAGTTTTTTGCATGGGCTGCATCTCAATCCACCACATACAGTGATGTTGGCCTTCCGCAACTGCGATGGAAGGTGGCCAAGCTACAGCTGTGTTTGTCAGACCATGACACATCCCGAAAATCATCTGTAGCGTTTTTTGTTGTTGTAACTAATATGACCCCACGATAGAAAGGGGAGACTCTCTCGAACAACGGTGTTCTCCGTTTTTCTCTATGGCCCCCGCATGTGTCATGGGACTCGTCTGAAGGTAACCCATACAAACAAATTAAAGTATGGAGATAGTTTTGTACCAACAAAAAACAAGTTAAATATGTGTAAAAAAAACAAGGCACATGGAAGATGGAGAGAGAAAGGGAGAGTGAGAGAAGCAAATGTTTTGATGCAAGCGGCAGTAAAATAATGATCAGATAGACAGATCAAACAAGGTTGACTAGGGTTGACGCAACAAACACAAGAGAGATAAATCTATTGATTTACAGTCTGCCGTGGTGATATAGCACAGTCATAATTTGGAGTGATCATACATTCAGACAGATGTATTACCAGTGAATGGAGCAGAATTCTATTCACACTGCCTGGCACTGAGACGTTCATACCCTGGGTGAACACCATAGTGATTTCTTTCCATGTGAAATACTGTAAGGCTATAGTAGCTATAGAAATCATATCCTAGTATCCACTTAAAACTAACCGTGGGGATGAAATTCACATCACACAAGTTGTTTAGAGCAATCAAGGGAAGAAAACTGAAATCATAGTGAAAGTGAGATGATGAAAGACATCTCAACCAATCTCTTCGACAGGCTGACTGTGTGTTATTGTGACTACTATCATTATCTTATTACCACTGTAGCATTGATGGTGGAAGATATGACCAATTTTATGTAACAGCTCTTTAATAAGACTTTCATGGCTCCGCTATCTACTAGTCTCACAGCAACCCAATGTGCATTTTGAAAAGTACCTAGGTAAATATTTCATCCCGGGTAAATATTGAAACCATGATTGACTGAACAACTCAATCTGGGACCGAGCTTTGGAAAGCAAGCCCACATCAAAATGGATGATGGTATTAATAAAATGGAAGCAGACAGTTGCTGATAAAACAGCAGATAAAACAGACAACGGCTCCTCGGCTTCAGTACCTATGTTGGCCATCTCAGGCACGGTGGCGCTGTAGGGCCCTTCCTCAAACAGAGGGGGGTTGTCGTTGATGTCCTGTACTCTGATGATGAACGTGGATGATGGCTCCAGGGCCCGGTCGGTCTGCCGGTCGGTTGCTGTGGCGATGAGGCGGTACTCGTCCTTCTCCTCACGATCCAGGGGTTTGGTGACATGGATGTTGCCTGTCTTCTCGTCAATCACAAACACCGACCCCGCCCCCTCACCACGCAGCAAGTACTTGGTGCGTCCATCACCTCTGTCCATGTCAGTGTGCAGCTGAGAGAGAGTGAGAGCAAAAAAAAGAGAGAGAGGGAGAGAGGAGATATATAGAGGACGAGCTATAATTTATAAAATAAAAGAGAATGAATCAAAGAGAAATAAAAGGGATTATACACAGTGATTATACACAGTGATTATACATAGTGATTATACAGTGATTATACACAGTGATTATACATAGTGATTATACAGTGATTATACACAGTGATTATACATAGTGATTATACACTGTGATTCTACACTATGATTCTACACAGTGAATCTACACAGTGATTGTACACAGTGATTCTACACTGTGGTTATACGCTGTGATTATACACTGTGATTATACAAAGTGATTATACACTGTGATTATAGAAGAACAAGAACACTGAAACACATACAAACCAACACCCTCTGATCTTTCCAGGTCCATCTATGGGGCAATGGCCCTGAACTAGGATCATCATAATCTCAATATCCATAGTAATGCACCAGTTTAACTAGGCCTGCTATTCTCATCAATCTGTGAAATACAGTTCCCTACTGCTGCAATGATTAATGAAAGTAGAAATTTAACACGTAGTAAGTTGAGGCCTAATCAATTATTTCCCAACTACTGAGAGTGTATTAAGGAAGGCATGGGTGCATGCAGTCTTGATCCTGACTGCTGCTGGCTGGCTTAGCCCTGGCTGGCTGGCTGGCTGGTGGCTAGGGGTCTCTCAAGCGGAGCAGGATAGTAGAAGAAGGATCCGCCTCCCCCATCTCCATCTCCATGGCCCTGCTCAGGGGATGCGCTCCGCACATCAGCATTCATTCTCATTACAGCTCAAACGAGGACGGAATAGGAACCCTGACAAAAGAGTGCAAAATTAGCCCCACTCCAAGAGAGTGTGACATTGTGAATTCAGAAGAAAAGTGTGAGTGGGGGCCGCTTGAAAGCAGTGTTGCATGGCAACAGCTAAGCTCATTCGCTAAATGAAATGAAAAAGGATACTCTGAATCAAAATATTCATTAGTTTTACAGATCCCCATTTCAATGGGAAAAATAGATGTATGCCCCCTCCCAGTGAGTAAACGATTCACATGGATGTGTGTTTACACCTAAATATAACCTTTTTATAAGTTTACACTCTGAGTGTCTGCTGAGTTGAGCTAAACAATTCTGTATGCATTATGTTTAAACATAAACTCAGCAAAAAAAGAAACATCCTGTCACTGTCAACTGCGTTTATTTTCAGCAAATTTAACATGTGTAAATATTTGTATGAACATAACAAGATTCAACAACTGAGACATAAACTGAACAAGTTCCACAGACATGTGACTAACAGAAATGGAATAACGTGTCCCTGAACAAAGGGGGGTCAAAATTAAAAGTAACAGCCAGTATCTGGTGTGGCCACCAGCTGCATTAAGTACTGCAGTGCATCTCCTCCTCATGGACTGCACCAGATTTGCTGTGACATGTTACCCCACTCTTCCACCAAGGCACCTGCAAGTTCCCGGACATTTCTGGGGGGAATGGCCCTAGCCCTCACCCTCCGATTCAACAGGTCCCAGACGTGCTCAATGGGATTGAGATCCGGGCTCTTTGCTGGCCATGACAGAACACTAACATTCCTGTCTTGCAGGAAATCATGCACAGAACGAGCAGGTTGGCTGGTGGCATTGTCATGCTGGAGGGTCATGTCAGGATGAGCCTGCAGGAAGAGTAGCACATGAGGGAGGAGGAAGTCTTCCTGTAATGCACAGCGTTGAGATTGCCTGCAATGAGCATCCGATGATGCTGTGACACACCGCCCCAGACCATGATGGACCCCTCACCTCTAAATCAATCCCGCTTCTGAGTACAGGCCTCGGTGTAACACTCATTCCTTCGACGATAAATGCGAATCCGACCATCACCCCTGGTGAGACAAAACCGCGACTCGTCAGTGAAGAGCACTTTTGCCAATCCTGTCTGGTCCAGCGACGGTGGGTTTGTGCCCATAGGCGACGTTGTTACCAGTGATGTCTGGTGAGGACCTGCCTTACAACAGGCCTACAAGCCCTCAGTCCAGCCTCTCTCAGCCTATTGCGGACAGTCTGAGCACTGATGGAGGGATTGTGCGTTCCTGGTGTAACTCAGGCAGTTGTTGCCATCCTGTACCTGTCCCGCAGGTGTGATGTTCGGATGTACCGATCCTGTGCAGGTGTTATACGTGGTCTGCCACTGCGAGGACAATCAGTTGTCCGTCCTGTCTCCCTGTAGCTCTGTCTTAGGCGTCTCACAGTACGGACATTGCAATTTATTGCCCTGGCCACATCTGCAGTCCTCATGCCTCCTTGCAGCATGCCTAAGGCACGTTCAAGCAGATGAGCAGGGACCCTGGGCATCTTTCTTTTGGTGTTTTTCAGAGTAAGTAGAAAGACCTCTTTAGTGTCCTAAGTTTTCATAACCGTGATCTTAATTGCCTACCCTCTGTAAGCTGTTAGTGTCCTAGCGACCATTCCACAGGTGCATGTTCATTAATTGTTGATGGTTCATTGAACATGCATGGGAAACAGTGTTTAAAGCCTTTACAATGAAGATATGTGGATTTTTATGAATTATCTTTGAAAGACAGGGTCCTGAAAAAGGGATGTTTATCTGTACTTACTGGTGGCACAGACGCTGTTTCATCCTTTCCTACACTTAAATGACCCTTGCCTAACGATTGCGTCTGAAGCTGGGCTTGCAGCACGGCTATCACCGCCATAAGCCAATCGTTCTCCTGTATATTATGAGTACAGCTACTGCAATTACAAATTATAATGTTCATGTTACCACTTAGCTTCGGCTGGTAGAGGTCGTGTAGAACCATGTCCAGATAAAGTGTCCAGGTGAAAAAGTTGAATGAAAATTTGAGCGAGGGAAAAATACAAATATGAAACAGTAATTAAAAAGTTAAAACCCTAAAGTTGGGAGGTAGCAAAGTAACGTTAGCAACAAACCGCACAGCAGCACGTAAACAAGTCCACAAGTTGTGACCGGTGTGCTCCCACCTGCCCGTTGGACTGAGGCCTATACCCGGAAGTGAGGCTGACCGTGACCCTGAGCTTCTCCATGAAGGCTCTCCATTCTCGTGTTGTGAATTGGGGGCCACAGTCAGAGATGATGTCCTCCAGAAGGCCATTATGCCGGAAGACCTACTGGAACAGTGCCTCAGTAACCTGGGGAGCAGTAGGGAGACCAGAGAGAGTGATAAAACAACAGGATTTCGAGAATCTATCCACAACCACCAAAGTGGTGGTGAAACCATCAGAGGATGCGAGATCAGTGACAAAATCAATGGATAGATAAGACCAGGGACGCTGAAGCACAGGAATGGGGAAGGAGTTTCCCTGTTGGAGCGTGCCGGGTGGACTTAGTTTGGGCACACAGGAGTTGGCGTAGCGAATAACGTCCTGCGCCAAGGTGGGCCACCAATACTTTTCAGAGAGAGATTGTTCGGGTGATCCCAGGATGTCCAGCGACAACAGCTGTGTGTGCCCAGGTCAACAGCCTCTCGCTTATTCCCGTGGGAACGTAGATGCGCTCAGGAGGACAGGTAGTGGGTGCGGGTTCCCTCTCCAGAGCCTGGCGAATGTCCACATCTACGTCCCAGACCACAGGGGCTACAACTCGAGAGGGAGCGGGAAAGTAGCTCCTCTGTGGGGAGGCGTGTGACCCCTACCTCCATAGGTTCAGGCTCTGATACAGAGTGTTTACTGAGGGAGGAAGAGAAGCGATGTGGGTACCGACGCTCCCAAAGTAGGTTATCCAAACGGATGGCCATCGCGATGAGTGCGTCCAAGGAGAGGTTGTTGTCTTGACATGCCAGTTCAGTCTGGACCTCCTTGCGCAGTCCTCTTCGGAATAGCGTATGGAGCGCCTGCTCATTCCATCCGCTGGATGCTGCTACTGTCTGGAAGGTGAGCGCGTATTTGGCAGTGGTCTGGTCATCCTGCCGTAGTTGGAGTAGGCTCTCACCCCCCCTCTGCCCTCCGGTTGATGATCAAAGAAACCTCTGAACCAAGCCATTAACCTCTCATACAAAGCCAGCTCCTCCTCTCCTCTCTCTCAGACGGCCGTAGCCCACTCCAACGCCCGTCCAGTCATCAGAGAAATTACTGTGGCAACCTTGGACCTCTCGGTGGTGGGGGCTCCCATCTGGTGCGCAAAATAGAGGGAACACTGGAGTAGGAAGCCACAGCATTTAGATGGTATTCCGTCATATTTTTACAGGAGGGACAAACGGGCATCACTGACCTGGGCGGACTGCTGAATAAACTGGTGTGCTGGCTCGCTGGGTCGACTGGTGGCAGAGTATCCTCCGCTAGTTGAAGACAACGCCTCTCGGGTATGTTCGAGATGTTGAAGACTGCAAAGAACCTCTTCCATAGCCTTCCTTAGTTGCGCCAGCTTGTTGTGGTGTTGACGAAGTACGTATCCCTGTTCATCAACCCTCTGGGAGTTGTCCTGATTTCCTGCTGCTTCCATTTGTTGAGGCAGTATGCTGTAATGTAGACGCTGGGAGTCGAGAAGCAGGTGCAGGTGGTGAGTTTAATAATATAGTGAACATGGAATACAAGACAAGAGTAGCGTCTGGACATGAAACACATAGTCAATACTGCCTGGGGAATGAACCAAAGGGAGAGACAGATATAGGGGGGGAGGTGATCAGTGAAGTGATGGAGTACAGGTGAGTCTCATAATGAGGCGCAGGTGCGTGTAACAATTGTGCCATGTGTGCGTAATGATGGTAGATAGAGCCAGTGATTAGTAAACCGGCAATGTTAAGCGCCGGAGAGGGGGAGCGGGTGTAGACGTGACAGGGACAGATCTTTTTTGATCAAGAGAGACCTGTAGAAAATATGCACACCAAACATACAAATATGTATTTTACAGTTAGTTATAAGGAAGGTGAAATCTTATAATTAGTCATTTATAATTTGATTCTAGTATATTTAGAAAGAACCTAAGTAATTTCAAGCCTTATTCTGTCATGCCCTGATCTGATTCACCTGTTCCTGTGATTGTCTCCACCCCCTCCAGGTGTCGCTTATTTTCCCCTTTGGACCCCTTTGGATTAATAAACATTTTAATACTCCAACCATCTGCCTCCTGTGTCTGCATCTGGGTCTCGCCTTGTGTCATGATAGTACGAACTGGCCATGCCAGACCCAGCAGACTTGGACCAGCTCCGCCACGCTGTCTCCCTGCAGGGAGCCACCATTAGGAGACATGAGGAGTTGGTACAGGGCCTTTTGGAAGGGCTCAGTTTCTTGACGGAATGCCACGACCATGGGTTAAAGGCTATTATGGAGCAAATCAGGGTGTTAGCTCAGAGGCTGCCTGCTACCTCTGAAAAACTCCAATCACTCAGTAATTTTCTGTGGTAAGTCTGTACAGCCTATCCCGGCTCCCCGAGAACCCTGCGTCCCTCGACCAGAGTGGTATTCGGGAAATCCTGGTACCTGGCGGATTTATTTTTCTCAGTGCTTGCTACAGCCATCTTTGTTTCCTTCAGACAGATCGAAGACAGCGTATATTATTACGCTAATGTTGGGAAGGGCGCTCTCCTGGGCTACGGCAGTTTGGGAGCAACAATCTGCCATTTGTGGTCCTCTGGAGGAATTCATGGCAGAAGTGAGAAAGGTATTTGAGTCTCCGGATTCTGGGAGAAAGGCGGCCTGGGAGATCAGATTGGGAGTTCCATCGACCGCACACCCCTTTTTGCTCTTGTCCTGTGGGGAGACCAATCTCAGTCTCTCCGAGTGCTCATTGACTCTGGGGCTGATGAAAGTTTTATGGATGCCACGATAGCTTCGGAGCTTGGTATTCCCACTCAGCCTCTCTCTCAGTGCCCATGGATGCTAGGGCACTGGACGGCCACTTTACAGGGGAAGTGACCCGTAGTACTGGGCCCATTCAATTATGGGTTTCTTGTAAACATAGTGAGACAATACAGTTCCTCCTCATTGCATCTCTCCATGTTCCGGTTGAATTTGGGATTTTCCTGGCTTCAAAAGCACAATCCGATGATTGATTGGACCACAAGCTCCATCCTGGATTGGAGCCCATTTTGCCATTCCCACTGCCTTTAAGCAGCACAGCCTTCCTCAAGTCATCTTCCTCAGGATGTTAGCAAGACTGTGGATGTCTCTGCTATCCCCACAGAATACCATAACCTCCTGGAAGTGTTCAGTAAGGCACATGCCACTTCCCTTCCCCTGCACCGTCCTTATGATTGTGACATTGATCTTCTCGGGTCAATTGTATTCTCTGTCTGGACCAGAGACGATGAGGGACATAGAGGAGTCTCTGGCCACTGGGGCTGTCCTGTGGCTGTCCGTCCATCTGCATCTCCTGCCAGTGCAGGGTTTTTCTACCTCTCCTCCCCTACCTCTCCTCTGCGTTTGAACCTCTCCAGGGGGCCAACATATTTTCCAGGTTGAACCTTCGAAATACCTACCACCTGGTTCGGATACGCGAGGGGGATGAGAGGAAGACAGCCTTACACAGCCAGTGGACATTATGAGTACCAGGCCATGCCATTTGGACTCACAAACGCCTCAGCTGTTTTCCAGGCTTTGGTCAATGATGTGCTTCGGGACATGCTAAACCGGTTTGTGTTCGTGTACGCTGACGATCTGCACAAGAATATGTTCTTCATGTTAGACAGTTCCTTCAGCGCCTCCTGGAGAACCAACTGTTCATGAAAGCCGATAAGTGTGAGTTCCACTGCTCTACAATCACCTTTCTGGGATATGTCATTGCTGAGGGCAATGTTCAGATGGATCCTGGAAAGATGAATTCAGTGGTGGATTGGCCTCAACCAATGTCCAGGGTGCAGTTGCAACGGTTTCTTGGTTTTGCAAACATCTACCGCCATTTCATTCGGGACTACAGCACCCTGGCGGCCCCCCTCTCGGCACTCACCTCTCCCAAGGTACCGTTCAAATGGTCTCCAGCTGTCGACACAGCCTTTGTGGACCTGAAGCATGGTGGACCTGAAGCATCGGTTCACAACAGCACCAATCCTCATCCATCCGGACCCCTCGCGTCAATTTGTGGTGGAAGTGGATGCTTCGGATGTTGGAGTGGGGCCATTCTGTCCCAGCAATCTGCCCAGGACCAGAAGCTTCATCCCTGTGCCTTCCAGTCACATCGTCTCAATCCTGCTGAAAGGAACTACGATGTTAGCAACCGAGAACTCCTGGCGGTGAAGATGGCATTGGAAGAGTGGAGGCACTGGCTGGAAGAAGCAGAACAGCCATTCCTCGTCTGGACTGACCATAAAAACCTGGAATATCTCCATACAGCCAAGCGCTTCAACTCCAGGCAGGCCCGGTGGGCCCTCCTGTTCACCAGATTTAACTTCACCATCTCCTACCGCCCAGGATCAAAGAATGTGAAGCCTGACACCCTCCCCCGCCTATACAGTTCCTCTGCCACACCCTCGACCTCTGAAAGCATTCTCCCTACTTCATGCCTTACTGCCACTGTGGATTGGGGTATTGAGAACCTGTTCCACAAGGCACAATGCTCCCAGCCTGGATCTGAAGGGGGCCTGGCTAACCGACTGTTTGTGGAGAGAGTGAACCAGGATGTGGGTAGGTTTCTGCGGTCTTATTGCCAGGACCAGCCGGGGGAGTGGGTGCGTTCATACCCTGGGCAGAGATGGCCCAAAGCTCGCGCCGCCACTCAAATCAAATCAAATCAAATCAAATCACTCCACTAACCTCTCCCCCTTCCAGTGCGTTACTGGGGTACTAGCCGGTTCTGGCGCCTTGGCATCAGAGTCAGATCAAGGCTCCTGCGGTGGACGACTGGTTTAGGCGCTTGGAGGAGACATGGGACGCCGCTCATGTGCACCTTCAGCGGGCCGTGAGGCGTCAGAAAGCTAGCGCAGACCGCCACCGCAGTGAGGCCCCGGTGTTCGCACCGGGGGACCGGGTCTGGCTCTCGACCTGAAACCTGCCCCTCCGCCTACCCTGCCAGAAGCTGGGCCCGCGGTTTGTGAGGCCATTCAAAGTCCTAAGGATACTGAACGAGGTTTGTTACAGGTTACAGCTTCCCCCCGATTACCGTATTAACCCCTCGTTCCATGTATCTCTCCGCAGGCCGGTGGTGGCTGGTCCACTCCAGGAGTCTGAGGTGCGGGAGGTTCCTCCGCCCCCTCTGGACATCGAGGGGGCCCCGGCATATGCAGTTCGAGCCATACTGGACTCGAGTTGTTGGGCGAGGGGCCTTCAGTACCTCGTGGAGTGAGAGGGGTACGGTCCGGAGGAGAGATGCTGGGTGCCGGTGGAGGAGGTATTGGACCCTTCGATGCTGCGGGAGTTCCACCGTATCCATCCGAATCGCCCTGCGCCTCATCCTCCGGGTCGTCCCCGAGGCCGGTGTCGGCGTGCTGCTGGAGCCCCGCATCAGGGGGGGGTACTGTCACGACTTCCGCCGAAGTCGGTCCCTCTCCTTGTTCGGGCGGCGTTCGCCGGTTGACGTCACCGGTATTCTAGCCATCGGAGATCCACTTTTCATTTTCCATTTGTTTTGTTTTTGTTTTCTACACACCTGGTTTCTACTCCCCAATTACATGTTCATTATTTAACCCTCTGTTTCCCACATGTTAGTGTTCGTGTTTATTGATTGTACATGTAGGTACTTGTTGGCTGGTTATATTTGCCGGGTTATGTATTTATGCCCGTTATTTCTCCGCACCTTGAGTATTGTCTGTATACTGGTGCTGTCGTGGAATTAAATACCTTGTACACTAATTTCTGCTCTCCTGCGCCTGATTCACTGCACCAGTTACCCACCGCCTGACAGTAGTGTTTAGTATATCTTGTGTTGCGGTGGTAGTAGTGTTCAATCCATATTGTGTTGGTGGTGGTAGTAGTGTTTATTATATCTTGGGTTGGCGGTGGTAGTAGTGTTTAGTATAGTGGTAGTAGTGTTTTGTATACATTGTGTTGGAGGTTGTAGTTGTGTTTAGTATATCTTGTGTTGGTGGTGGTAGTGGTCTTTAGTATATCTTGTCTCGGTGGTGGTAGTAGTGTTTAGAATACTGGAAGTAGTGTTTAGGATATATTGTGTTGGTGGTGGTAGTAGAGTTTAGTAATATCTTGTGTTGGCGTGGTAGTAGTGTTTAGTATATATTGTGTTGGTGGTGGCAGTAGTGTTTAGTATATCTTGTGTTGGCGGTGGTAGTAGTGTTTAGTATATCTTGTGTTGGTGGTGGTAGTAGTGTTTAGTATATCTTGTGTTGGCGGTGGTAGTAGTGTTTAGTATACTGGTAGTAGTGTTCAGTATATCTTGTGTTGGTGGTGGTAGTAGTGTTTAGTATATATTGTGGTGGCTGTGGTGTAGTGAATAGTATATATTGTGTTGGTGGTGGTAGTAGTGTTTAGTATATCTTGTGTTGTAGTAGTGTTTACTATACTGTAGAAGTGTTTAGTATATTTTCTGTTGGTGGTGGTAGTATGTTTAGAACACCTTGTGTTGGAAGTAGTGTTTAGTATACTGGTAGTAGTGTTTAGTATACTGGTAGTAGTGTTTAGTATATCTTGTGTTGGTGGTGGTAGGTAATGTTCAGTATATCTTGTGTTGGTGGTGGTAGTAATGTTCAGTATATCTTGTGTTGGTGGTGGTAGTAGTGTTTAGTATATCTTGTGTTTGAGTTGGTAGTAGCGTTTACAATACTGGAAGAAGTGTTTAGTATATATTGTGTTGGCGGTGGTAGTAGCGTTCAGTATATCTTGTGTTGGTGGTTGTAGTAGTGTTTACTATACTGGTAGTAGTGTTTAGTACATATTGTGTTGGAGGTGAAAGTAGTGTTTAGTATACTGGTAGTAGTGTTTAATATATCTGTGTTGGTGGTGGTAGTAATATTCAGTATATCTTGTGTTGGTGGTGGTAGTAGTGTTTAGTATATGTTGTGTTTGAGTTGGTAGTAGTATTTAGTATATCTTCTGTTGAAGGTGGTAATAGGGTTTAGTATACTGGTAGTCAAGTTTAGCATATCTTGTGTTGGTGGTGGCAGGTAGTGTTCAGTATATATTGTGTTGGCGGTGGTAGTAGTGTTTAGTATATATTGTGTTGGCGGTGGTAGTAGTGTTTAGTATACTGGTAGTAGTGTTCAGTATATCTTGTGTTGGTGGTGGTAGTAGTGTTTAGTATATATTGTGGTGGCTGTGGTGGTAGTGAATAGTATATATTGTGTTGGTGGTGGTAGTAGTGTTTAGTATATCTTGTGTTGTAGTAGTGTTTACTATACTGGTAGTAGTGTTTAGTATACTGGTAGAAGTGTTACTATATTTCTGTTGGTGGTGGTAGTAGTGTTTAGAACACCTTGTGTTGGTGGTGGAAGTAGTGTTTAGTATACTGGTAGTAGTGTTTATTATACTGGTAGTAGTGTTTAGTATACTGGTAGTAGTGTTTAGTATATCTTGTGTTGGTGGTGGTAGTAATGTTCAGTATATCTTGTGTTGGTGGTGGTAGTAGTGTTTAGTATACTGGTAGTAGTGTTTAGTATATCTTGTGTTGGTGGTGGTAGTAGTGTTTAAGTATATATTGTGGGGCTGTGGTGGTAGTGAATAGTATATATTGTGGTGGCTGTGGTGGTAGTGAATAGTATTATTTGTGGTGGTGGTAGTAGTAGTGTTTAGTATATCTTGTGTTGTAGTAGTGTTTACTATACTGGTAGTAGTGTTTAGTATACTGGTAGTAGTGTTAGTATACTCTTGTGTTGTAGTAGTGTTTACTATACTGGTAGTAGTGTTTAGTATACTGGTAGTAGTGTTTAGTATATCTGTGTTGGTGGTGGTAGTAATATTCAGTATATCTTGTGTTGGTGGTGGTAGTAATGTTCAGTATATCTTGTGTTGGTGGTGGTAGTAGTGTTTAGTATATCTTGTGTTTGAGTTGGTAGTAGCGTTTACAATACTGGAAGAAGTGTTTAGTATATATTGTGTTGGCGGTGGTAGTAGCGTTCAGTATATCTTGTGTTGGTGGTTGTAGTAGTGTTTACTATACTGGTAGTAGTGTTTAGTACATATTGTGTTGGAGGTGAAAGTAGTGTTTAGTATACTGGTAGTAGTGTTTCATATATCTGTGTTGGTGGTGGTAGTAATATTCAGTATATCTTGTGTTGGTGGTGGTAGTAGTGTTTAGTATATCTTGTGTTTGAGTTGGTAGTAGTATTTAGTATATCTTCTGTTGAAGGTGGTAATAGGGTTTAGTATACTGGTAGTCAAGTTTAGCATATCTTGTGTTGGTGGTGGCAGTAGTGTTCAGTATATATTGTGTTGGCGGTGGTAGTAGTGTTTAGTATATATTGTGTTGGTAGTGGTAGTAGTACTAAGAATATCTTGTGTTAGCTGTTGTAGTAGTGTTTAGTATACTGGTAGTAGTTTTTAGTATATATTATATTGGTGGTGGTAGTAGTGTTTAGTATACTGGTATTAGTGTTTATAATATATTGTGTTGGTGGTGGTAGTAGTTTTAAGTATATATTGTGTTGGTGGTGGTAGCAGTGTTTAGTATACTGGTATTAGTGTTTAGAATATATTGTGTTGGTGGTGGTAGTAGTGTTTAGTATATATTGTGTTGGTGGTGGTAGTAGTGTATAGTATATATTGTGTTGGTGGTGGTAGTAGTGTTTATTATATATTGTGTTGGCTGTGGTTGTATAGTATATATTGTGTTGGTGTTGGTAGAAGTGTTTTGTATATCTTGTGTTGGTGGTGGTAGAAGTGTTTAGTATACTGGTAGTAGCTTTTAGAATATCTTCTGTTGGTGGTGGTAGTTAGTGTTTAGTATCTAGTGGTAGTGTTTAGTATATCTTCTCTTGGCATTGGAAATAGTGTTTAGTAAATCTTGTGTTGGTGGTGGTAGTACTGTTTAGTACAGTGGTAGTGGTGTTTAGCATATATTGTGTTGGTGTTGGTAGTCGTGATTAGTATATGTTGTGTTGGTGGTGGTAGTAGTGTTTCGTATATCTTGTGTTGGCGGTGATAGTCGTATTTAGCATACTGGTAGTAGTGTTTAGTATATCTTGTGTTGGTGGTGGTAGTCGTGTTTAGCATACTGGTAGTAGTGTTTAGTATATCTTCTGTTGGTGGTGGTAGTAGTGTTTAGTATACTGTCACTAGAGTTTAGTATATCTTGTGTTGGTGGTGGTAGCAGTGTTTAGTATATATTGTGGAGGTAGTAGTGTTTACTATACTGGTAGAAGTATTTAGTATATCTTGTGTTGGTGGTGGTAGTAGTTTTTAGTATACTGTCACTAGTGTTTAGCATATCTTGTGTTGGTGGTGGTAGTAGTTTTTAGTATATATTGTGTTGGTGGTGGTAGCAGTGTTTAGTATATGTTGTGTTTTTGCTGGTAGTAGTGTTTAGTATATCTTGTGGTGGTAGTAGTGTTTACTATACTGGTAGTAGTATTTAGTATATCTTTTGTTGGTGGTGGTAGCAGTTTTTAGTATATCTTGTGGTGGTAGTAGTGTTAGTATATCTTTTGTTGGTGGTGGTAGTAGTGTTTAGTATATCTTGTGTTGGTGGAGGCAGTAGTGTTCAGTATACCTTGTGTTTTTGCTGGTAGTAGTGTATAGCATATATTGTGTGGTGGTGGTAGTAGTGTTCAGTATATCTTGTGGTGGTAGGAGTGTTTACTATACTGGTAGTAATATTTAGTATATCTTGTGTTGGCGGTGGTTGTAATGCTTAGTATATCTTGTGTTGGTGGTGGTAGTTGTGTTTAGTATATCTTGTGTTGGCGGTGGAAGTAGTGTTTAGTATATCTTGTGGTGGTGGTGGTAGTAGTGTTCAGTATATCTTGTGTTTTTGCTGGTAGTAGTGCATAGTATATATTGTGTTGGTGGTGGTAGTAGTGTTTAGTATATATTGTGTTGGTGGTGGTAGTAGTGTTTAGTATATCTTGTGTTGGTGGTGGTAGTAGTGTTTAATATCTCTTGTCTTGGTGGTGGTAGTGATGTTTTGTATACCGGTTAGTAGTGTTAAGTAAATATTGTGGTGTTGGATGAAGTGTTTAGCATGTATTGTGTTTGTGTTGGTAGTAGTGTTTAGTATATCTTGTGTTGGTGGTGGTAGTAGTGTTTAGTATATATTGTGTTTTTGGTGGTTGTAGTGTTTAGTATATCTTGTGTTTTTGGTGGTTTAGTGTTTAGTATATCTTGTGTTTTTGGTGGTAGTAGGGTTTAGTATATATTGTGTTTTTGGTGGTTGTAGTGTTTAGTATATCTTGTGTTTTTGGTGGTTTTAGTGTTTAGTATATCTTGTGTTGGCGGTGGTATTAGTGTTTAGTATATCTTGTATTGTTGGTGGTAGTGATGTTTAGTATGTCTTGTGTTGGCGGTGTATGTCTTGTGTTTTTGTGTCTTGTGTTTAGTATACTGGTAGTAGTGTTTAGTATATATTGTGGTGTTGGGTGGTAGTAGTGTTTAGTATATATTGTGTTGGCGGTGGAGTAGTGTTTAGTATATCTTGTGTTGGTGCTGGTAGTAGTGTTTAATATATCTTGTGTTGATGGTGGTAGTAGGGTTTAGTATATCTTGTGTTGGTGGTGGTAGTAGGGTTTAGTATATATTGTGTTGGCAGTAGTAGTAGTGTTTAGTATATATTGTGTTGGTGGTGGTAGTAGGGTTTTGTATATCTTGTGTTGGCAGTGGTCGTTGTCACGTCCTGACCAGCAGGTGGAGTAGGTGTTAAGTGTTGGTCAGGGCGTGGCAGAAGAAGTTGGGTTTTCTTTGTTCTGTCTAGGTTGGGTGTTTCTATGTAGAGGTAATTGGGGTGGACTTCCAATTGAAGGCAGCTGTGTGGTGTTGCCTTTGATTGGAAGTCCTATATTAGTTGGGTGTGTTTGTCTGTGTGTTTGTGGGGAATTGTTGTGAGCACTGCTTTGTTTGGTTTAGCATGCCACACGTCACATTGTGAGTATTGTTTGTTGTTTCGTTTTTTCTCAAGTGGATACTTTACATGTTTTTATCAGTAATAAACATGAGTGTCCACAATCCCCGCTGTGCCTTGGTCCTCCTTCGACGACAATCGTGACAGAATTCCCCACCAACACAGGACCAAGCAGCGGAAGAAGGCTGGCAAGGACTGGGAGACCGAGAGGCACCCCCAAGAATTTTTTAGGGGGGGGCACAAGGGCTGTGTGACGGAGCTGCCCGCCAGTCAACAGTCGTCGGAGCTGCCCGCCAGTCAACAGTCGCCAGAGCTGCCCGCCAGTCAACAGTCATCAGAGCTGCCCGCCAGTCAACAGTCGTCAGAGCTGCCCGCCAGTCAACAGTCGTCAGAGCTGCCCGCCAGTCAACAGTCGTCAGAGCTGCCCGCCAGTCAACAGTCGTCAGAGCTGCCCGCCAGTCAACCATCACCAGAGCTGCCCGCCAGTCAACAGTCGTCAGAGCTGCCCGCCAGTCAACAGTCGTCAGAGCTGCCCGCCAGTCAACAGTCGTCAGAGCTGCCCGCCAGTCAACAGTCGTCAGAGCTGCCCGCCAGTCAACAGTCGCCAGAGAGGTCAGACTGCGCTGAACTGCCGGAGTGGCCAGACTGCGCTGAACTGCCGGAGTGGCCAGACTGCGCTGAACTGCCGGAGTGGCCAGACTGCCCTGAAACTGCCGGAGTGGCCAGACTGCCCTGAACTGCCGGAGTGGCCAGACTGCCCTGAACTGCCGGAGTGGCCAGACTGCCCTGAACTGCCGGAGTGGCCAGACTGCCCAGACTGTCCCGAGTTGGCCAGACTGCCCAGACTGTCCCGAGTTGCCAGACTGCCCAGACTGTCCCGAGTTGCCAGACTGTCCCGAGTTGCCAGACTGTCCCGAGTTGCCAGACTGCCCCGAGTTGCCAGACTGCCCAGACTGTCCCGAGCTGCCAGACTGTCCCGAGTTGCCGGACTGCCCCGAGTTGCCGGACTGCCCGGACTGCCCCGAGCCGCCGGACTGCCCAGACTGGCCTGGAACGGCCAGAACCTGAGCCGCCTCCAACATAGGTGGGTTGGGGAGGGGGGTGTAGCACAGTGCCGTCGTTGACGGCAGCCACCCTCCCTTCCCTCCCTGTAGTTAGGGGGAAATTTTCGGGTTGTTTTGGGTGTTTTGTGTTTTTCTTTTGAAGGTGCATTCGGGGTCTGCACCTTTAGGGGGGGGTAATGTCACGTCCTGACCAGCAGGTGGAGTAGGTGTTAAGTGTTGGTCAGGGCGTGGCAGAAGAAGTTGGGTTTCTTTGTTCTGTCTAGGTTGGGTGTTTCTATGTAGAGGTAATTGGGGTGGACTTCCAATTGAAGGCAGCTGTGTGGTGTTGCCTTTGATTGGAAGTCCTATATTAGTTGGGTGTGTTTGTCTGTGTGTTTGTGGGGAATTGTTGTGAGCACTGCTTTGTTTGGTTTAGCATGCCACACGTCACATTGTGAGTATTGTTTGTTGTTTTGTTTTTTCTCAAGTGGATACTTTACATGTTTTTATCAGTAATAAGCATGAGTGTCCACAATCCCGCTGCGCCTTGGTCCTCCTTCGACGACAATCGTGACAGTAGTAGTGTTTAGTATATCTTGTGTTGGTGGTGGTAGTAGGGTTTAGTATATCTTGTGTTGGCAGTGGTAGTATTGTTCGTTGTGTTGGCAGGGGTAGTACGTGGCTGTCACAGGGCTGTGTGTTTCTATGGACCTAAGTGTTCCACAGCTCTTTGGCTGTGAACAGAGGAGCAACTCCTCCTTGTCTCTTAAATGAAAACTGACATGTTGTTTTAACTCAGTATCCACTGTGTACACAAACACACACACTCACACACACATACACACACACACACACACACACACACACACACACACACACTGAGAGATTGACACCTGCTCAAACGCAAATGCGGGCACGCACACACACACACACACACACACACACACACATACGAATATCCACAAACAACAAAGTTAAGAATGCCCCCACAAAATCACAAAACACCAATATTCACATGTACAAGGAAGTCATTAGGCTCAAAGAGCAAGGAAAAGACAAAGAGAAAACAGGGGAGTTAAAGAGAAGAGGAGCTCGAAGGGGGACAACAGTTACACACACACCTGCTGGTAGGAAGCTCATCAATATTAATCCCAACATGTCTAATTCCAAAACTGCTTTGTGTTTTCTTACGTTTCCTCTCTCCCTGGGAAAGTCATTTGGCCTCCGGGCTGGAGTACAGCAGGGGCGAGAGAGCAATTAGAGACAGTGGAGAGAGACGGAATCGAGGGAGGAGGGAAGGAGAGAGCGATAGCTGAGAGAGATAGAGAAAGAAGGGGGGGATCGGGGGACGATGGATTGAGGCTGGGATGAAGACAGATTTAAAGGTGAGCAGAAGAGGTGAAATGGAGGGATGAGGAGAAGGAAAGAAGAGGGCTAGATAGAAGGAGAAGCGTTTAAGGTCGGAGGATATGCAGAGAAGGAAAATGAGGGAAGAAAGTGGGTAAAGGTTAATGTCTTACAACTAACAGAGCAGAAGAGAATGTGATGGTAAAAGAGAGAGGTAATGTGAAGGAAACGCACATTTTAGAGTTGACCTCACGGTCCATCAAGCCTATTCAGCAGACGGAGAGAGAGGAGACCAGAGAAGAGAGGGGAGGAGAGAGAGAGAGAGGGGGAGAGATAAAGAGAGGGAGGGGAAGAGATACAGAGAGAGGAAGGACAGCAAGGAGAGAGAGAGAGGAGAGACCAGAGAAGAGAGTGAGGGAGGGAGGGAGATAGGTGTGCAAGGAGGGATGGAGAGAAAGAGAGAGAGAGGGTGGTGGAGAAAGAGGCAGTAGAGAAGTAAAGGCAGGGTGCATGGAGAGACAAAAGGAAGGAAGAAGGAGGGAAGACGGAGTGGAGCAAACGAGAGAGTGTGGATACCATTGTATTCCAAACCCCTATGGAAAGCAAATTCAAACGTGTTTCTGTGCTGAGTGGGAGCTGAGAGAGAGGAGTGTGTGTGTAAGAGAGAGAGGACTGTGAGAGAGAGAGAGACAGAGAGAGGGAGAAAGAGAGAGGGAGATAAAGAGGAGTGTGTGAGAGAGAGACAGAGAGAAAGAGAAAGAGAGAGGAGTGTGTGAGAGAGGGAGAGGAGTGTGTGTGTAAGAGAGAGAGGAGTGTGTGAGAGAAAGAGAGAGGGAGAAAGAGAGAAAGAGAGAGAGGAGTGTGCGAGAGAGACAGAAAGAGAAAGGGAGAAAGAGAGGGAGAGAAAGAGAGGAGTGTGTGAGAGAGGGAGATGAGTGTGTGTAAGAGAGAGAGAAAGAGGGAGAAAGAGAGAGGGAGAGAAAGAGAGGAGTGTGTGAGAGAGGGAGATGAGTGTGTGTAAGAGGGAGAAAGAGAGGGGGAGAGAAAGAGAGGAGTGTGTGAGAGAGGGAGATGAGTGTGTGTAAGAGGGAGAAAGAGAGGGGGAGAGAAAGAGAGGAGTGTGTGAGAGAGGGAGATGAGTGTGTGTAAGAGAGAGAGAGAAAGAGAGAGGGAGAAAGAGATGGAGAGAAAGAGAGGAGTGTGTGAGAGAGGGAGATGAGTGTGTGTAAGAGATGGAGAGAAAGAGAGGAGTGTGTGAGAGAGAGAGGAGTGTGTGTAAGAGAGAGAGAAAGAGAGAGGGAGAAAGAGGAAGAGAAAGAGAGGAGTGTGTGAGAGAGGGAGATGAGTGTGTGTAAGAGAGAGAGAGAAAGAGAGAGGGAGAAAGAGATGGAGAGAAAGAGAGGAGTGTGTGAGAGAGAGAGGAGTGTGTGTAAGAGAAAGACAGAAAGCGAGAGACAGAGACAGAGACAAAGAGAGAGAGGAAGAACAGGAGAGTCTATTAAAGGTGAAATTCAATGCGAACACAAGCCTGCCTTTCTCTCCCTTTCTCCTGCTTTCCTTTCTGTTTTAATCTCAGAATAATGTCGAGCAAATCTGAAATGTGACTGTATGAATTTAAAGCATTACCATAGATATGTCGCCAATGTGGAGAAGGGAGTATTTTACTTGCAGAAACTCACAATGGTACCAGTCATTGTGTACCACCATTCTACCCCAAGATAACCTACTGATTACATACATTTAAACTGTGACCTGAATTTTGTACCATTACAAAATGTAAAGTATGAAATATATGTACCCACCTGGGCCACCCGCATTTAAATTGTTCCTACTGGGGCCACCCACATATAAATTGTTCCTGCTGGGGCCACCCACATGTAAATTGCTCCTTCTAGGGCCACCCACATGTAATGCACAAATGACTGTAAAGGCAACTGCAGACTAGGTTCTGTTTGCTTCTAGCAGCACTCGGCTAGGCTTAAGCTCACGAATGTGCTCACATACTTGCATAATAATAGCTAGCTTGTTATTTAGCTGGACCTTGCTACCAAACTTTGATTTCGGCTACAAAACGAACAAAACGGCACAAAATGTCGTCATAATATATACATGAAATGGCGGGCCACGTTTCAACTGGATAGTATGCGATGACCTGAAGTCACTTTGGATAAAAGCATCTAATAAATGGCATATATTATAATTTAATATTATTATGTAAAACAGATGTATAAAATATCCCTACAGTAGGATGTGGTTTATTACCCAGGTGAATCGTGCTATTATCCAGTTGAACCCACACAGGGGTTAATTGTGCTATTATGGAGCTAAAAGATATACAGGTTAAACCCAATGAGTTTATCAAGTGAAACACTCCACATGGGTAAAGTCCTGATTATATGAAGTGACTGTCCTAGCTGGGGTGAACTCATGATTATGCATAGCCCAGTGTGAGTCCAGCTCGTGACCTTGAGCTAATATTTATTCACTGGCCTCTAAGCTGAGATTGCATGGCCGTCCGCTCCACTTCCCCCAGTGGCCCTGAAGGAGGCCATACCAGTGAGTCAGGGAGGGAAGGGAGAGGGATGAGGGTATGGCGCTGTGCCCCTCTCTACAGGAAAACACACATTCACACGCACGCACGCAGGTAAACACAAACACACATATGCACACGTGCATCAAATCAAATCAAATGTTATTGGTCACATACATGTGTTTAGCAGATGTTATTGCAAGTGTAGCTAAATGCATACGCAGACACACACGTAAACACGGACACACACTCATGGAATACACACGGAAAAAATACACAAATGCTCAAACGCACACAAACAAATTCATGCAAAATGAACAGGGAAACATTCAAACACTGCTTCGGGACCCACTTTTTCCATTTCTCTCCACTCTCTCTCTCTAAAATCCCATTGGCAAGGAGCAGTCGTCTTGGCAGTGACACACGGTGGCATGTGATCGATTTACCCTTTAAATGTACAGACGTGAATTACAGTAGGCATCCGGTGGCCTTTTCCCGCGTTGCCACCTGCTCTGCTGCTAAAAATATGATGTGAAGTAGACATCATCAGAGTGGGCATTAGGAATAAAAAACAACAAGCTCCACTAAGCAACACACGGTCCCCTATTAAACATCAGCTGATTATGATCATCAAAAACAGGATTTGCATACTCTCGGGCTAAAAGCAGCAGTTTTGTTGTGAATAATGTATCATGGAGGAATGGAATAGTACTGGTATATATTAAAGAGCCTTGTGGTGATAAGGCCTGGTAATAATACTGATGTATAATACATTTGCGGGGTCGGGAGGAGGTTGTTAGGCGGGGAACAAGTGGGTCTAAACCTACTGAAACATGTCTGAATTAGATCACAAGAGATCAGGACTTTCCACAACACAACTGCATTATAGAAAGGCACCAATACAGCCCAAACACAGGCCCTTGAATCCATCTGGCTGTTGGATCAATACTAAGTACATGACTGACCCATACCTGCTGTTCTGTTTACACTCAGAGAGAAACAATAGATAGAAACCAGATCTTCACCTGGACCAAATAGAAAGAAACCAGATCTTTACCTGGACCAAATAGAAACCAGATTTTTACCTGGACCAAATAGAAAGAAACCAGACTTTTACCTGGACCAAACAGAAGGAAACCAGATCTTTACCTGGACCAAATAGAAAGAAACCAGATCTTTACCTGGACCACATAGAAAGAAACCAGATCTTTACCTGGACGAAATAGAAAGAAACCAGATCTTTACCTAGACCAAACAGAAAGAAACCAGATCTTTACCTGGACCAAATAGAAACCAGATCTTTACCTGGACCAAATAGAAATAAACCAGATCTTTACCTGGACCAAATAGAAAGAAACCAGATCTTTACCTGGATCAAATAGAAACCAGATTTTTACCTGGACCAAATAGAAAGAAACCAGACTTTTACCTGGACCAAATATAAACCAGATCTTTACCTGGACCAAACAGAAGGAAACCAGATCTTTACCTGGACCAAATAGAAAGAAACCAGATCTTTACCTGGACCAAATAGAAAGAAACCAGATCTTTACCTGGACCAAATAGAAACCAGATTTTTACCTGGACCAAATAGAAAGAAACCAGACTTTTACCTGGACCAAATATAAACCAGATCTTTACCTGGACCAAACAGAAGGAAACCAGATCTTTACCTGGACCAAATAGAAAGAAATCAGATCTTTACCTGGACCAAATAGAAAGAAACCAGATCTTTACCTGGATCAAATAGAAACCAGATTTTTACCTGGACCAAATAGAAAGAAACCAGACTTTTACCTGGACCAAATAGAAACCAGATCTTTACCTGGACCAAACAGAAGGAAACCAGATCTTTACCTGGACCAAATAGAAAGAAACCAGATCTTTACCTGGACCAAATAGAAAGAAACCAGATCTTTACCTGGACCAAATAGAAACCAGATTTTTACCTGGACCAAATAGAAAGAAACCAGACTTTTACCTGGACCAAATATAAACCAGATCTTTACCTGGACCAAACAGAAGGAAACCAGATCTTTACCTGGACCAAATAGAAAGAAATCAGATCTTTACCTGGACCAAATAGAAAGAAACCAGATCTTTACCTGGATCAAATAGAAACCAGATTTTACCTGGACCAAATAGAAAGAAACCAGACTTTTACCTGGACCAAATAGAAACCAGATCTTTACCTGGACCAAACAGAAGGAAACCAGATCTTTACCTGGACCAAATAGAAAGAAACCAGATCTTTACCTGGACCAAATAGAAAGAAACCAGATCTTTACCTGGACCAAATAGAAACCAGATTTTTACCTGGACCAAATAGAAAGAAACCAGACCTTTATCTGGACCAAACAATCACAGAAGCCAAGTGTAACTCTTGGGAGTGCTTGGTATTTTTACTGAACCCAAAAGTACAATGTGAAAAAAAAGCTCTGACGAAGGCCTTTGGGCCGATACGTAAGCTTATTAAATACCAGTGATACTATCAAGAGCAGTGTGCGGTTTCCTTCATCCTGTTTTAATTGCTTTAATTGTTGCCATGCACCTGCAACAAGACTGCTCAGATGTGCGAGTGCCTTTTGAATCTTACCTGGACCAAATAAAAAGAAACCAGACTTTTACCTGGACCAAATAGAAACCAGATCTTTACCTGGACCAAACAGAAAGAAACCAGATCTTTACCTGGACCAAACAGAAAGAAGCCAGATCGTTACTAGGACCAAATAGAAACCAGAACTTTACCTGGACCAAATAGAAACCAGATCTTTACCTGGACCAAACAGAAAGAAACCAGACCTTTATCTGGACCAAACAATCACAGAAGCCAAGTGTAACTCTTGGGAGTGCTTGGTATTTTTACTGAACCCAAAAGTACAATGTGATATTATTAGACCATAGGTAAAAGGTTGGTTCTCAAATACTTCAATTAAGCATCTGATGATGATCAGACTCTCTCATCGTGTTGACTGTAATTATGTCACTGAGTAGATTAGGCCCCTTCTGTCTAAGCCCCTGTCATGGCTCAAGAGCCCTGGCCTGCTCTCAGCTGTTTCCTCAGGCTGCAGGTGCTGGGGAGTGGAGGGGGAGGCTCTGGTCACAGACATGGCTCCCAGTCCCAGCCCCTTCCAGCTGGAGGGTGAGCCTGGGTGAAGACCCACACAACCCTCTGACATTAGACAACTGGCTTTAAGATTAGACTGCTCTTGCCAGCCAGGCTACACAATACACTGGAGCAGGAACACAGTGTTTCCTACCTGGCATGGAGTTTCCTGTTTTGTCATTTAACCCTTATTTTGCCAGGGTTGTTGACTGAGAACACATTCTCATTTACAGCAACAACCTGGGAAATAGTTACAGGGGAGATGAATGAGCCAATTGTACACTAGGTATGATTAGGTGACCATATGAGGGCCAGATTGTAAATTTAGCTAGGACACTGGGGTTAACACCTCTACTCTTACAATAAGTGCCATGGGATCTTTAGTGACCACAGAGTGCCAGGACACACGTTTAACATCTCATTTGAAAGACAGCACCATACACAGGGCAATATCCCCAATCACTGACCTGGGGCATTGGGATATTTTTTAGACCAGAGGAAAGAGTGCCTCCTACTGGCCCTCCAACACCACTTCCAGCAGCATCTGGTCTCCCATCCAGGGACCAACCTTGCTTAGCTTCAGAAGCAAGCCAGCAGTGGGATGCAGGGAGGTATGCTGCTGTTGGGCTAAGAAAGACACACTGAGAGGCTGTCTAGAACATGGCTCTGAGCACATACTGTATTTAGCCACAAGGCTAGTTTATAAAGTTTGTTCTGAAGTGAAATTGTTGTTGGCCCCATTCCAAATCAATACTATGCCCTTCTCTCCTCCTCCCCTATGCCCTTGTTGACTCCCCCTCCCCCATGGTATACACTGATCATGTGACCCTGGCTCTTTGAAGTCATGATGTGTACAGTGGTAGTCCACCAAACAGAGCACGAGGAGACCATTCTCCACAGGGTAGTTAGAGATCAAGGGATATCCTCCCTCAAGCCGTCTCCAAAGCCTTTGATACTTCTCCCTGGTGTGATGGGATTGAAGCTCAGTCACAGCACAGTAGTCCCTGTGTGGTGGAACGATGCCTTTAGTCCCTAATGCCACTGCAGGCTATTGCTCTTTTACTTCAGTAAACATCCATTTCCAAAGTATCCTTTCCCATAACCATGTTTTCCCCTTATATTCCAGGCCCTCCAGAATATGTGCTAAGGAAAACATATTCATTAGCCTAATGCACAGATGCAAAATGTATTTTCTTACTTCGTGTTTTGATGATTTATTGCGCGGCACAAATGTGAAATTGAGTATATGGCTATAAGTTATTTAAGTGATTTAGAGGTTGACACAGAGTGCTTTTTTTGTGGTTTATGATTTATGTGAAATTGATTATATGAGTATAAGCATATTACTTTATGATAATATAAGTAATTTAAGTGATTTAGGGATCTGGGAGCCAATGCTTGCATACACAGTAGCAGGCTCCTCAGGTTCAGCACTGTAGCAGAGCAGACTGCCACTGCTGAGGTCTGAGTCCCATCACTCTGACTGGCTGGAGAGAGAGAGAGAGAAGGGGGGGTAGGGTGACAATACTGTAGCAGAACAGACTGCCACTGCTGAGGTCTGAGTCCCATCACTCTGACTGGCTGGATAGAGAGGCGAGGTGGCAGTACTGTGGTAAAGTTGGTCATTTATTGTGGTCAGTGGTGAATGGTCTTCATTCAATGGATTTGATGATGTATCCGACTGTTTTAGGCTGATGGTATAGTTAAGGGAAACCGTATTACATTACTTGTGGTAAATGTGAATTCATTATGGGTGTGTTCGTCAATTCAATCTGGAGTGCCAGAGTGCGCTCAGAGTGCGCTCTGGACATTCCTAGTGTTCAGAGCGCACACTGGACACTCTGGCCGAGGAGTAGGGTTGATCCAAACGTTCTGACCTCACAACGGCAGTCAAGCACCCAAGCTAACTGGCTAACGTTGGCTAGCTTGCTAGCTACTTCCAGACACAATTGAGAGAACACCTCACTCTGACCATTTTACTGCACTAGCAGAGCTGGTTAGGCTGTTTTCATGTTATCCAGAGCGTTAGTGACAGTAACTGTGCTGCTGGCAACAATCTCATTATACTTTTTTGGCAGACGTTTACCGACACTAGCCATTGGTTGTATATAAAGTACTGTAGTTACATCATCAATCTGATGTTATTGGTGAAATGTGTGTGTTAAAGTGAGGTCATATAAAATGTGCTAATGGTCAAAGATATGGAGGTTCCCAGGGTTGTATAAGGATACACATTACCTCTTGGTTTTGTGTTGATCACATTCATTGGTGTTGATCAGTGGCGGCCAAGTTACAGGGTGTCATGGCGGTCCCTGTGTTGTACGATATACTGTGTGCTGATCAGTGATGGCCAGGTTACAACGCACATCTTGAGAGGACACTTCTCCTCAGACAAGGACCTCCCGGCCCAGAGATTGGCTGGCCTTTCATCATCACAGACACCACTGTGGTAATGGTGGCAGGAGCTTCATTAAGGGCCTCGTTAAATCCCCCCGTTAAGCCACGTCATTAAGGATCGGTCATTAATGACCCTTGGTTAAGAACCCTGAGTGAGGAACCTTGGCCAGCTGACTGTGCAGGCCAATTAGGCCAAACCAAAACATCCAGGATGAAGATAGAATAACTCCAAGCTAAAACTCCCAAAATAACTACTACAGGGTGTACTATAAGTGCAGTATTCTTGACATCCTTAAAGGCCCCCAGTATCAGTAACAACCTTAAAGGCCCCCAGTATCAGTGACAAACTTAAAGGCCCCCAGTATCAGTGACAAACTTAAAGGCCCCCAGTATCAGTGACAACCTTAAAGACCCCCCAGCTGTTACACGGGGACTCAGGTCTCAGGTCTATTCCCAATCATGCTCCCTTCCCACAACATTGTTTCGCTGCCAATTTATTTGCAATAAAGTGGTAGTAAGACTAGGAGCATTACCCTCTGCTCAATATCTATAAATTATTCTGTGAAATTGGCAGTGAAGGAAGGAGGAATGACATTTTAAACTCATCAAATAAAGAAACGTCCCTTTTTCAGGACCCTGTCTTTCAAAGATAATTCCTAAAAATCCAAATAACTTCACAGATCTCCATTGTAAAGCGTTTAAACACTGTTTCCCATGCTTGTTCAATGAACCATAAGTAATTAATGAACATGCACCTGTGGAACGGTCGGACACTAACAGCTTACAGACGGTAGGCAATTAACTTCACTAGGGTAGGGGGCAGTATTTTCACGGCCGGGTGAAAAACGTACCCAAATTAAACGGCCTACTACTGCAAATTATTTGTAGATTTGGATAGAAAACACTCTGACGTTTCTAAAACTGTTTGAATGATGTCTGTGAGTATAACAGAACTCATATGGCAGGCAAAATCCTGAGAAAAATCTAAGCAGGAAGTGAGAATTCTGGTGCTTGTAGTCCTTTCAAGTCATTGCCAGTCGAACACACGGTGAGTTAGGTGAGTTCATTTTGCACTTCCTAAGGCTTCCACTAGATGTCAACAGTCTTTAGAAAGTTGTTTGAAGCGTCTACGATTAACAGAGACCGAATGAGAAGCCTGGGAAGTTTGTCACCCAGAGAATGACATCACTTCTTGGCGCGCGTTCATGAGGATGGATCCTCCCGTTCCAAAAACTTTTTCAAGACACAGGAACCGTCCAGTTGAAATATTACTGAATCTTCACGTTCTGAAGGCCCTAAAGATTGATGTTTTACGTTTGACATGTTTGAACGAACGTAAATACAACTTTTTTTAACTTTTCGTCGCGACATCGTCCGCGCGCTTTCTACATTTGAAGTAGCTTACTGAACGCGAGAACAACAAGGAGTTATTTGGACATAAATTATGGACTTTATCGAACAAAACAACATTTGTTGTGGACCTGGGATTTCTGGAAGTGCCTTCTGATAAAGATCATCAAAGGTAAGGGAATATTTCGAATGCAAATTATGATTTTAGATGACTCCAAGATGGCGGCTATCTGTATCGCCTAGTGTATTTTTCTGAGCTCAGTACTCAGATTATTGCAAAGAGTGCTTTCCTCGTGAAGCTTTTTTGAAATCTTTCATAGCGTTTGCATAAAGTAGATGTTCATCTATAATTCTTTGAATGACAGTTTAATTTTGTATCAACGTTTATGACAAGTATTTTTGTAAATTGTGGCGCTGATTCACCGGAAGTATTTGAGGGAAAATATTTTCTGAACGTCACGCGCCGATGTAAAATGCTGTTTTTATATATAAATATTAACTTTATTGACCAAAAAAATGCATGTATTGTCCATACTGTGAGACGCCTAAGACAGCGCTACAGGGAGACAGGACGGACAGCTGATCATCCTCGCAGTGGCAGACCACGTATAACAACACCTGCACAGGATTGGTACATCCGAACATCACACCTGCGGGACAGGTACAGGATGGCAACAACAACTGCCCAAGTTACACCAGGAACGCACAATCCCTCCATCAGTGCTCAGACTGTCCGCAATAGGCTGAGAGAGGTTGGACTGAGAGCTTGTAGGCCTGTTGTAAGGCAGGTCCTCACCAGACATCACCGACAACAACATCACCTATGGGCACAAACCCACCGTTGCTGGACCAGACAGGACTGGCAAAAAGTGCTCTTCACTGACGAGTCACGGTTTTGTCTCACCTGGGGTTTGTATTTATCGTCGAAGGAATGAGCGTTACATCGAGTCCTGTACTCTGGAGCAGGATCGATTTGGAGGTGGAGGGTTGGTCATGGACTGCACCAGATTTGCCAGTTCTTGCTGTGAGATGTTACCCCACTCTTCCACCAGGGCACCTGCAAGTTCCTGGAGATTTGTCATTTGACATTTGTCACGACATCATCGGACTGAGCTTGTTGTCATTGCAGGCAATCTCAACGCTGTGTGTTACAGGGAAGACATCCTCCTCCCTCATGTGGTACCCTTCCTGCAGGCTCATCCTGGCATGACCCTCCAGCATGACAATGCCACCAGCCATACTGCTCATTCTGTGCATGATTTCCTGCAAGACAGGAATGTTAGTGTTCTGCCATGGCCAGCGAAGAGCCCAGATTTCAATCCCATTGAGCACGTCTCGGACCTGTTGAATCGGTGGGTGAGGGCTAGGGCCATTCCCCCAATAAATGTCCGGGAACTTGCAGGTGCCTTGGTGGAAGAGTGGGGTAACATCTCACAGCAAGAACTGGCAAATCTGGTGCAGTCCATGAGGAGGAGATGCACTGCAGTACTTAATGTAGCTGGTGGCCACACCCGGTAATGACTGTTACTTTTACCCCTTTGTTCAGGGACACATTATTCCATTTATGTTAGTCACATGTCTGTGGAACTTGTTCAGTTTATATCTCAGTTGTTGAATCTTGTTAAGATCATACAAATATTTATCTTTATGTTAAGTTTGCTGAAAATAAACGCAGCTGACAGTGAGAGGACGTTTCTTTTTTTGCTGAGTTTAGTGGTATAAATCCCCTCGCACAGTCACCACAGCTAGACAATTTTCTCATGGCTTCTGGAAGGAAATATTGTAGGAATGCTCAACCGGTGTCGCTCATTCAGCTAACAGAAACTTTCAACCGGTTTTCCCCATTAAGCAGCAAGTCGGAGTCAGAGGCCGAGCCTTCTCTGGCCTCTCTTCCACCCGTTACGGGGTCTGAGTCGCCGAAGCCTCCCACCATTAGCTCTGACAAATTGAAAACCCTAGTCATTGGCGACTCCATTATCCGCAGTATTAGACTTAAAAAGAATCATCCAGCGATCATACATTGTTTACCAGGGGGCAGGGCTACCGACGTTAAGGCTAATCTGAAGATGGTGCTGGCTAACGCTAAAACTGGAGAGTGTAGAGAGTATATTGTTATGGTGCCACGTCAGCTTCAATGATGTTGGATGAAACAGTCAGAGGTCACCAAGCGCAACATAGCTTCAGCGAGTAAATCAGATAGAAAGATGTGTCGGCATCGAGTAATTGTCTCTGGCCCCCTCCCAGTTAGGGGGAGTGATGAGCTCTACAGCAGAGTCTCACAACTCAATCGCTGGTTGAAAACTGTTTTCTGCCTCTCCCAAAAGATAGAATTTGTAAATAATTGGCCTTCTTTCTGGGACTCACCCACAGACAGGACCAAGCCTGGCCTGCTGAGGAGCGACGAACTCCATCCTAGCTGGAGGGGTGCTCTCATCTTATATATGAACATAGACAGGGCTCTAAACTGAATTTACTGTGTTAAATGAGGCGGAGGTGTTGCTAACATCTACGATAGCAAATTTAAATGTACAAATAAAAATGACTGCATTTTCGTCTTTTGAGCTTCTAGTCATGAAATCTATGCAGCCTACTCAATCCCTTTTTATAGCTACTGTTTACAGACCTCCTAGGCAGTATACAGCGTTCCTCGCTGAGTTCCCTAAATTCCTATCGGACCTTGTAGTCATGGCAGATAATAATGTCTCCGGACCTACTCACTGCCACAGTCATACTCTGGACCTAGTTTTGTCCCGTTGTCACGATTCCCACCGACGGTGGCGCCCCCTCCTGCTCGGGTGGCGCTCGGAGGTCGTCGTCACCAGCCTATTAGCTGCCACTGTTTGTGATTGTGTGCACCTGTTCTTAGTGGGGGTGATTAGCGGGGCTATTAGTGTTAGCTGGTCCGCTTGTTCATTGTGCGGGATTATTTTCCTGTTGTGCTTGGGGTTACGCTGGTGCGTTTGTTATTTGCGCCGCATGTTATTTCCCCTGTGTTTGGGACTCATTATTTTGTGTGCGCATTATTTCGCTGTTTGGGGTGGCTTGTGTGTGCTCGCCTGTTGCAACTATTAAAAGCCACTACCCTGTGCTTGCTGCTTCCTGCGTTTGATTCCTCACTACGACCCCCGAGCCTTACAGAATCCCGCACCAAGATACTATGGAATCAGCAGGAGCAGCGGCCAACCCCCTTCCCTCGATGGAGGAACGCGTACTCCACCACACTACTATCCTCCACCGTATCGGATCCGCAATGGACCAGATGATGGAGAGGATGGATCGATGGGAGAGGAGTGGTCTCCTCTCTCCACCTCCGGCTCCTCCGACGCAGCCACCTCTGCCTCGGCGCGCTTCGCCAGGGATTTCTGCTCCAGCTCGAGCTGTACCTGGCCACCGTCAGACCGGCTCCCTCGGGAGAGGAGAGCGTGAGTGCCCTTGTTTCCTGCCTGACGGGCCGAGCTCTGGAGTGATATGTCCATCCGTCTGGATAATCTGCTGGCTGCCCGCGGGCGTTCGGAAAGGGTCCTGTCTGTTCCACCTCCGTGCACCCCCGCCCCTACTCCTATGGAAGTAGGGGGGGCTGTGCCAAGGGGCACCGGAGGAAGTGGCTCCTCCTGCACCAGCTGTGGTCGGAGAGGACACACGGCCGACCGGTGCTGGAGGAGCCAGTCTGGGAGACGAGAGGGCAGGCAGAACACTTCTCGGTCACCCCAGGTGAGTCAGCACCAGATTCACCCAGAACCCCCTGTTGGTCATGTGTTCTTACCTATTTTGTTTTCTGATTTTTTCCCCTCTTCCCAGCATAGGGCGCTAGTCGATTCAGGCGCAGCTGGGAACTTTATGGATTGTGGACTTGCCATTAAGCTGGGCATTCCGCGAGTGCCGATAGATTCCCCCTTCCCCATGCACTCCTTAGATAGCCGACCATTAGGGTCAGGGCTAGTCAGGGAGTCTACGGTTCCACTGGACATGGTAACGCAGGGGAGTCATAAGGAACGGATTAGTTTTTTCCTTATTGATTTGCCTGCGTTTCCAGTGGTGCTGGGGGTCCCCTGGCTGGCTGATCACAATCCCCGGATTTCGTGGAAACAGGGGGTTCTCCAGGGGTGGTCAGAGGAGTGTTCAGGGAAGTGTCTAGGAGTTTCCATAGGTGCCACATCGGTGGAGAGTCCAGACCAGGTGTCCACCGTGCGCATTCCCCCTGAATACGCCGATTTGGCGATCGCTTTCTGTAAAAAGAGGGCGACCAAATTACCACCTCATCGACAGGGGGATTGTGCGATAGATCTCCAGGTTAAAGCTGCGCTTCCCAAGAGTCACGTGTATCCCTTGTCACAGGAGGAGACGGTGGCTATGGAGACATATGTCACGGAATCCCTGGGACAGGGGTACATTCGGCCCTCCATCTCACCTGCCTCCTTGAGATTATTTTTTGTGAAGAAAAAGGAGGGAGGTCTGCGTCCGTGCATTGATTACAGAGGTCTAAATGCGATCACGGTGGGGTTTAGTTACCTGCTACCTCTAATCGCTACGGCGGTGGAATCATTTCACGGAGCGAAGTTCTTCACAAAACTGGATCTCAGCAGCGCGTATAACCTGGTGCGTATCAAGGAGGGAGACGAGTGGAAAACCGCATTTAGTACCACATCGGGCCTTTATGAGTACCACGTCATGCCGTATGTGTTGAAGAATGCTCCAGCCATCTTTCAATCTTTTGTAGACGAGATTCTCAGGGACCTGCACGGGCAGGGCGTGATTGTCTATATCGATGATATTCTGATATATTCCGCCACCCGCTCCGAGCATGTGTCCCTGGTACGCAAGGTGCTTGGTAGACTGCTGGAGCATGACCAACACGTTAAGGCTGAGAAATGTGTGTTTTCCAAATGAGCTGTTTCCTTCCTGGGTTATCGCATTTCCACCACGGGGGTGGTGATGGAGTGTGACCGCGTTAAGGCCGTGCGTAATTGGCTGACTCCAACCACGGTGAAGGAAGTGCAGCGGTTCTTAGGCTTTGCCAATTACTACCGGAGGTTTATCCGGGGTTTTGGCCAGGTAGCGGCTCCCATTACCTCACTGCTGAAGGGGGGGCCGGTGCATTTGCGGTGGTCGACGGAGGCGGACGGAGCCTTCAAGAAGTTGAAGACGCTGTTCACCGACGCACCCGTGTTGGCGCACCCGGACCCGTCTCTAGCATTCATAGTGGACGTGGACGCATCCGAGGCTGGGGTGGGTGCCGTGCTATCACAGCGCTCGGGTACGCCACTGAAACTCCGCCCCTGCGCTTTCTTTTCAAAGAAGCTCAGTTTGGCGGAGCGTAACTATGATGTGGGGGACAGGGAGTTGCTAGCGGTGGTAAAAGCCTTGAGGGTGTGGCGACACTGGCTTTGAGGGGGCTAAGCACCCTTTTCTCATCTGGACCAACCACCGAAATCTGGAGTACATCCGGGCAGCTAGGAGACTGAATCCGCGTCAGGCAAGGTGGGCCATGTTCTTCGCCCGGTTTAGGTTTACGATCTCCTATAGACCAGGCTCCCTGAACAAGAGGGCCGACGCGCTGTCCCGTCTTTATGACACAGAGGACCGGCCCATCGATCCAACTCCCATCATTCCAGCGTCTAGGCTGGTGGCACCGGTGGTATGGGAGGTGCACGCGGACATCGAGTGGGCATTAGTATTGGAACCTGCGCCTGCACAGTGTCCCGTGGGTCGCATGTACGTGCCGCTCGGTGTTCGTGATCTATTGATTCGGTGGGCGCACACGCTACCCACTTCAGGTCATCCTGGTGTTGCGAGGACAGTGCGGAGTCTCAGGGGGAAGTACTGGTGGCCCACCTTGGCTAAGGACGAGAGGTTCTATGTCTCTTCCTGTTCGGTGTGCGCCCAGAGTAAGGCTCCTAGGCATCTCCCGAGAGGGAAGTTACAGCCCCTCCCCGTTCCACAACGGCCATGGTCGCACCTGTCTGTAGACTTCTTGACAGATCTCCCCCGTCTCAGGGGAGCACTACGATCCTGGTGGTTGTGGATCGGTTTTCAAAGTCCTGCCGTCTCCTCCCGTTGCCCGGTCTCCCTACGGCCCTGCAGACTGCGGAGGCCCTATTTACCCACGTCTTCCGGCACTACGGGGTGCCGGAGGACATTGTATCTGATCGAGGTTCCCAGTTCACATCCAGGGTCTGGAAAGCGTTTATGGAGCGGCTGGGGGTCTCGGTCAGTTTGACCTCCGGTTATCACCCCGAGAGTAATGGACAGGCGGAGAGGGTAAACCAGGAGGTGGGCAGGTTTCTGAGGTCGTATTGCCAGGACCGGCCAGGGGAGTGGGCGAGGAACATTCCTTGGGCGGAGTTAGCCCAGAACTCACTTCGTCACTCCTCTACTAACATGTCACCCTTTCAGTGTGTTTTGGGTTACCAGCCGGTCCTGGCACCTGCGGTGGAGGACTGGGTACAGCGCTCCAAGGAGACCTGGAGAGCCGTCCAGGAATCCCTGAAGCAAGCCGGTGGACGGCAGAAGAGGAGCGCTGACCGCCACCGCAGTGAGGCCCCCGTATTCGTACCGGGGGACAGGGTCTGGCTTTCGACCCGGAACCTGCCCCTCCGCGTGCCCTGCCGGAAGCTGGGGCCGCAGTGTGTGGGGCCCTTTAAAGTCCTGAGGAGGATAAACGAGGTGTGTTATCGGTTACAACTCCCTTCCTATTACCGTATTAACCCCTCGTTTCATGTGCCTCTCCTCAGGCCGGTGGTAGCTGGTCCCCTGCAGGAAGGTGAGGTGCCGGAGGTCCCTCCGCCCCCTCTAGACATCGGGGGTTCCCCGGCGTACAGCATACGGGCCATTCTGGACTCGAGACGCCGGGTGAGGGGCCTGCAGTACCTCGTAGACTGGCAGGGGTACGGTCCGGAGGAGAGGTGCTGGGTGCCGGCGGAGGACGCCTTGGACCCATCCATGTTGAGGGATTTCCATCGCCTCCGTCCGGATCGCCCTGCGCCTCGCCCTCCGGGTCGTTCTCGAGGCCGGTGTCGGCGCGCTGCAGGAGCCGCGCGTCAGGAGGGGGGTACTGTCACGATTCCCACCGACGGTGGTGCCCCCTCCTGCTCGGGTGGCGCTCGGCGGTCGTCGTCACCGGCCTATTAGCTGCCACTGTTTCCCTTTTTTGTTTTCCCCCCCTGTTTGTGATTGTGTGGGGGTGATTAGCGGGGCTATTAGTGTTAGCTGGTCCGCTTGTTCATTGTGCGGGATTATTTTCCTGTTGTGCTTGGGGTTACGCTGGTGCGTTTGTTATTGTCGCTACATGTTATTTCCTCTGTGTTTGGGACTCATTATTTTGTGTGCGCATTATTTTGCTGTTTGGGGTGGCTTGTGTGTGCTCGCCTGTTGCAACTATTAAAAGCCACTACCCTGTGCTCGCTGCTTCCTGCGTTTGATTCCTCACTACGACGCCCGAGCCTTACACCCGTGGAATAAATATTGTGGATCTTAATGTTGTTCCTCCTAATCCTGGACTATCCGACCACCGTTTTATTATGTTTGCAATCGCAACAAATAATCTGCTCAAACCCCAACCAAGGATCATCAAAATCTGCGCTATAAATTCTCTGACAACCCAAAGATTCCTAAATAGCCTTCCAGACTCCCTCCACCTACCCAAGGATGTCAGAGTACAAAAATCAGTTAACCACCTAACTGAGGAAAAAATGTAACCTTGCGTAATACCCTAGATGCAGCCGCACCCCTAAAAATTAAAAACACTTTTCATAAGAAACTAGCTCTCTGGTATACAGAACATACCTGAGCCCTGAAGCAAGCTTCCAGAAAATTGGAACGGAAATGGCGCTACACCAAAAAGTCTTCCAATTAGCTTGGAAAGACAATACCGTGCAGTATCGAAGAGCCCTCACTGCTGCTCGATCATCCTATTTTTCCAACTTAATTGAGGAGAATGAGAACAATCCAACATTTATTTTTGATACTGTCGCAAAGCTAACTAAAAAGCAGCATTCCCCAAGAGAGGATGGCTTTCACTTCAGCAGTGATAAATTCATGAACTTCTTTGAAGAAAAGATCATGATCATTAGAAAGCAAATTACGGACTCCTCTTTAAATCTGTGTATTTCTCCAAAGCTCAGTTGTCCTGATTCTGCACAACACTGCCAGGACCTAGTTTTTTAATACTATATCTCTTGACACATAGATGAAAATAATCCTGGCCTCTAAATCTTCAAGTTGCATTCTGGACCCTACTCCAAACAAACTACTGAAAGAGCTGCTTCCTGTGCTCCGCCCTCCTATGTTGAACATAATAAATGGCTCTCTATCCACCGGATGTGTACCAAGCTCACTAAAAGTGGCAGTAATAAAGCCTCTCTTGAAAAAGCCAAACCTTGACCCAGAAAATATAAATAACTATGGGCCTATAACAAATCTCCCATTCCTCTCAAAAAAAATTGAAAAAGCTGTTGCGCAGCAACTCACTGCCTTCCTGAAGACAAGCAATGTATATGAAACGCTTCAGTCTGGTTTTAGACCCCATCATAGCACTGAGACTGCACTCGTGAAGGTGGTAAATTACCTTTTAATGGCATCAGACCAAGGCTCTGCATCTGTCCTCGTGCTCCTAGACCTTAGTACTGTTTTTGATACCATCGATCACCACAATCTTTTGGAGAGATTGGAAACCCAAATTGTTCTATACGGACAAGTTCTGGCCTGGTTTAGATCTTATCTGTGGGAAAGATATCAGTTTGTCTCTGTGGATGGTTTGTCCTCTGACAAATCAACTGTAAATTTCGGTGTTCCTCAAGGTTCCATTTTAGGACCCCTAGTGTTTTCACTATATATTTTGCCTCTTGGTGATGTCATTCAGAAACATAATGTTGATGTATACTGCTATGTGGATGATACACAGCTGTACATTCCGATGAAACATGGTGAATCCCCAAAATTGCCCTCCCCGGAAGCCTGTGTTTCCGACATAAGGAGGTGGATAGCGGGAAATGTTTTACTTTTAAACTTGGACAAAACAAGGATACTAGTTCTAGGTCCCAAGAAACAAAGAGATCTCCTGTTGGATCTGACAGTTAATCTCAATGATTGTACAGTCGTCTCAAATAAAACTGTTAAGGACCTTGGCGTTACTCTGGACCCTGATCTCTCTTTTGACAAACATGTCAAGACTGTTTCAAGGACAGCTTTTTCCATCTACGTAACATTGCAAAAATCAGAAACTTTCTGTCCAAAAATTATGCAGAAAAATGTATCCATGCTTTTGTCACTTCTAGATTAGACTACTGCAATGCTCTACTTTCCGGCTACCCGGATAAAGCACTAAATAAACTTCAGTTAGTGCTAAACACGGCTGCTAGAATCTTGACTAGAACAAAAACATTTGATCATATTGCTCCAGTGCTAGCCTCTCTACACTGGCTTCCTGTTAAGGCTAGGGCTGATTTCAAGGTTTTAGTGCTAACCTACAAGGCATTACATGGGCTTGCTCCTACCTATTATTCCGATTTGGTCCTGCCGTACATACCTACACATACGCTACGGTCAAAAGACGCAGGCCTCCTTATTGTCCCTAGAATTTCTAAGCAAACAGCTGGAGGCAGGGCTTTCTCCTATAGAGCTCCATTTTTATGGAATGGTCAGCCTATCCATTTGAAAGACGCAGATTCGGTCTCGACCTTTAAGTCTTTATTGAAGACTCATCTCTTTAGTAGGTCCTATGATTGAGTGTAGTCTGGCCCAGGGGTGTGAATGTGAACGGAAAGGCACTGGAGTGACAAACCGCCCTTGCTGTCTCTCCCTGGCCGGTTCCCCTCTCCACTGGATTCTCTGCCTCTAACCCTATTACGGGGTCTGAGTCACTGGCTTACTGGTGCTCTTCCATGCCGTCCCTAGGAGGGGTGCGTCACTTGATTGGGGGTTTTCCGGGTTGGCGCCCCCCTCGGGTTCGTGCCGTGGGGGAGATCTTTGTGGGCTATACTCAGCCTTCTCTCAGGGTAGTTAGTTGGTAGTTCGAAGATATCCCTCTAATGGTGTGGGGGCTGTGGTTTGGCAAAGTGGGTGGGGTTATATCCTGCCTTGTTGGCCCTGTCCGGGGGTATCGTCGGACAGGGCAACAGTGTCTCCCGACACCTCCTGTCTCACCCTCCAGTATTTATGCTGCAATAGTTTATGTGTCAGGGGGCTAGGATCAGTCTGTTATATTTGGAGTATTTCTCCTGTCTTATCCAGTGTCCTGTGTGAATCGAAGTATGCTCCCTCTAACTCTCTCTCTCTCTGTCTTTCTCTCTCTCTCTCTCTTTCTCTTTTCTCTCTTCTCTCGGAGGACCTGAGCCACAGGACCATGCCTCAGGACTACCTGGGCTGATGACTCCTTGCTGTCCCCAGTCCACCTGCTGTCCACAGTCCACCCCAGTCCACCTGCTGCTGCTCCAGTTTCAACGGTTCAGCCTGCGGCTATGGAACCCTGACCTGTTCACCGGACGTGCTATCTTGTCCCGGACCTGCTGTTTTCGACTCTCTCTCTCTACCGCACCTGCTGTCTCTAACTCTGAATGATCGGCTATGAAAAGCCAATTGACATTTACTCCTGAGGTGTTGACCTGTTGCACCCTCTACAACCACTGTGATTAACGTTTGAACATCTTGGCCACGTATTGTTATAATCTCCACCCAGCACAGCCAGAAGAGGACTGGCCACCCCTCAGAGCCTGGTTCCTCTCTAGGTTTCTACCTAGGTTCCCGCCTTTCTAGTTTTTCCTAGCCACCGTGCTTCTACATCTGCATTGCTTGCTGTTTGGGGTTTTAGGCTGGGTTTCTGTATAGCATTTTGTGAGATCGGCTGATGTAAAAAGGGCTTTATAAATACATTTGATTGATTGCGAGGATGAACCAGGAGCTGGGGAGGTTCCTGAGGAGCCACTGCCAGGACCGGCAGGGAGAGTGGGCCCGATTCCTTCCCTGGGCGGAGTATGCCCAGAAATTGTTACGTCACTCCTCAACCGGGCTGACTCCCTTCCAGTGTGTTCTGGGTTATCAGCCGGCCCTGGACCCCGGGCCAGACCGAAGCTCCTGCAGTGGATGAGTGTTTCAGGCATGCATAAGAAGTGTGGAGTGATGCCCATGTAAGACTCCAGCACGCCATCCACCGTCAGAAGGAGCAGGCGGATCGCCACCACAGGGAGGCTCCCGTGTTCCATCCTGGTTATTGCGGCTGGCTCTCCACCAGGAACCTCCCACTCCACCTGCCCTGCAAGAAGCTGAGCCCCTGGTTTGTGGGGCCGTTCAAGGTTCTCCGGAGGGTCAACGAGGTGACATATAGATTACAGCTCCCTAGTGACTACCGTATCTCACCTTCCTTTCATGTCTCCCTTCTCAGGCCGGTGGTTCCTGGTCCCCTGGCTGAGGCTGTCCCCCACGACACCCCTCCGCATCCCCTGGATGTCAAAGGTGGTCCTGCCTATACCGTCAGATCCCTACTGGACTCCTGACATCATGGGGGTCGGCTCCAGTACCTAGTGGACTGGGAGGGTTATGGTCCAGAGGAGCGGTGTTGGGTTCCGGTGGAGGACATTCTGGATCCCAACATCATCCAGGATTTCCACCTTCGCAGCCCATTTCCACCTTCGCAGCCCATTCTGGATCTCAACAGCATCCGTGATTTCCACCTTCGCAGACCGGCCCCTCCTCATCCTCGGGGCCATCCCCCTAGCCGGCGTCCCCCTGCGGCTGGAGTCGCGCGTCTACTCCAGCTCCTCTCCTCTCTACTCTGTATTCTATCAGTATTCCATTTCACACTGTCTCTGTTAGAATCTGAAAGCCACATTACAGAACATGTGATGACAACAGACGTTACATTCATAATTATCACCAGGCTGAGATGTTGGCTCCACCAGTAGATAACATAGACATCCAGTACAGCGTTTGGCACAGACTGTCTGCCACGAGGGAACTGTGGCATTAACCATGTTTAATGTAAAACAATCAATGTTTAGGGTTAGGGTTATTTATGGCATCGTAATCTGCGTGTGTGCGGGTGTGCGTGTGTGTCCGTGTGTCCGTGTGTCCGTGTGCGTGTGTCCATGTCTCTCTGTGTCTGTTGGCTAAGACCTTGAACTGCAGTATACAAGCACTGGGAGTCTATATAGTATTCATCATGCTCCTCCATCAGAGTTCTCTCTATCCATAATCATGTCTCTAATAAGGAGAAGCAAAACATCATGTTCCCATTGATCTTCAGTATGTTCCAGCTAAGCCTGTAGCCTGTAGCCTGTAGCCTGTAGCCTGTACTGGGCCAGAGCCGGAAGATTAAACATTCATAAGAGCATTAAGATGTACAAGAGCATTATCCATGTATGTACATCGCTGATACACTCTGATACAAATTACGCACACACACATACCCATACCCATGCACACACACACACCGGTACGCACACAAACACAATTGGTGTTCTGGGAGGACTCCAAGTGTCAGCAATATCATATGGTGTGTGTGTGGTCTGGCTGTGTTCCCTCATAGAGCTCAATACAATCTGCAGGCATAAATACCTGCTCCTCAGAGCATGTTTGCACTAATGACTTACAATGCTGGCCATCTGTACCGCTGGACATTCAGCTCAGTTCTTGCATCTTGTCCTTGCACGTTCTGTATCAATTTGGCCAATTTTTCATCTATCGTACATCATGTACTATAAGGCCTGTCTGAAGTGCCCAAATGAAGCATTTCCTAATAGTCAGTAGGCTACTTACAGACTTCTCTCTGTCGGAGAGGGCCCCATGCCTGGCTGTCTGTACAGCTGGATATAAAACGTGAAGCAATTTGGCCTAAGCGTTTATAAAATAGGATCTGCAGACAGTGAGACATTTCCTACAGAGCGGGGCTTTTTTCCCCATCTATCTTTTTCTCGCAGTGCTGTCTGACAGCCCGCAGCACTCACACAGGATCATTACTATTCATTTACTCAGCAGACTGGCCACACTGACTTAAACAGTAGCCATCTACACACAGCAGCGTATACAACACACTACTCTAAGGCTAAGTAGAGGGAGAGCTTGAGTACGCTAATGTCTAGTCAACGTGACCTAACCCACATCCACAGTAAGTCTCTGAAAACCAAAGGAGCAGGATGAATAAGGCTACACGATTGCTATAATGAATTATCAGAGTGAAGGGGGAGAAATATAGCCGCTGTTAGTGTTTTGAGGTGGTAAATGTAATAGTGAATATCTATGCTTGTAAGATGTAAATCAACCAGATTGCAATATCATTCTACCGGACCTACTGGAATGCTGGCCACGAGAGAGTGGACATTGACAGGTCCGGACCTGGAGTGAAATGAGATAAAACTTTGACTACATTCATTCTCATGAAGATGTCAATTCCCATTGGTGTGTGGATTGGTGCTAGTTATGACTGTCCCAGGGGGCTGTATGGTTCAAGAGCTTTACTTGAGCCTCAGTGGCTCATTGATTAATATAAGTCTTCATGGGGATTGGAAGGCACCAGAGTAGACTGGGCTGATGTAAATCAATTCCAATTGTAGGTTTATTTCACATACAATACAAACCCGCAGCTCCTAAGGACAATGAAATAGTACCACTGGTATATATAAAGTGAATACAGGTTAGGGTTGAATTAGGACAGTTGAGTACAGGGGTCTCCAACTGTGTTCCTGGGGAGCTACAGTGCATTGGAAAGTACTCAGACCCCTTGACCTTTTCAACATTTTGTTACGTTACAGCCTTATTCTAAAATGGATTAAAAAGAGGTTGTCTACACATAAATCCTCATAATGACCCAATAAAAGAGTTTATTTTATATTTTTGGCAAATGTATAAAAAATAAGAAACAGAAATATCCTATTTACATAAGTATTCAGACCCTTTGCTATGACACTCAAAATATATGTTTCTATAACTTGATTGGAGTCCACCTGTGGCAAATTCAATTGATTGGACATGATTTGGAAAGCACACACCTGTCTATATAAGGTCCCACAGTTGACAGTGCATGTCAGCGCAAAAACCAAGCCATGAGGTCGAAGGAATTGTTCGTAGAGCACAGAGACAGGATTGTGTTGAGGCACAGATCTGGGAAAGGGTACCAAAAAATTCTGCAGCATTAAGGTCCCCAAGAACACAGTGGCCTCCATCATTCTTAAAAATAAGTTTTGAACCACCAAGACTCTTCCTAGACTCTTCAATGCCAATAAGACTCTTCCTAGAGCTGGCCGCCCGGCCAAACTGAGCAATTGGGGGAGAAGAGCCTTTGTCAGGGAGGTGACCAAGAACCCGATGGTCATTCTGATAGAGTTTCAGAGTTCCTCTGTGGAGAACCTTCCAGAAGGACAACCATCTCTGCAGCGCTCCACCAATCAGGCCTTTATGGTAGTGGCCAGACGGAAGCCACTTCTCAGTAAGGCACATAACAGCCCGCTTGGAGTATGCCAAAAGGTACCTAAAGGACTCTCAGATTATGAGAAACAATCTTCTCTGCTCTGCTGAAACTAAGATTGAACTCTTTGGCCTGAATGCCAAGCGTCACATCTGGAGGAAACCTGGCACCATCCCTATGGTGAAGCATGGTGGTGGCATGCTGTCGGGATGTTTTTCAGCAGCAGGGACTGGGAGACTAATCAGGATCGAGGGAAAGATAAACAGAGCAAAGTACAGTGGTTGCTCCACTAAATGTTTTGCGATTATGCTGCGGGATTTAGAGGTAATTTGTGGTTTAGTACGGTACCCTGCGTCACCACTTCAAGCCTCCAGACCAGCGCAAGGGGGAGTTAGATCACTGATTATGCTTTTGGGTCCTACTGTGTCTCTAACTGACAATGAATGGGCGACATAAACCTAAATAGAAACTGATAATTGTGCATGACTTCAGTATTACTTACTAAAACTGTTGTTACACTAAGGTTTTTATTATTTCATTTTATTAGGATAATTTTGCTCATACTGAACTACTTACTGTAGGACACTCCCGACCAGTCACATTGTACAGCGCCTGAGTGTCGCAACAGTCTAAGACACTGCATAGCAGTGCAAGCTGTGTTGCTACAGATGCTGGTTGTGCTGCCCTCAACTGGGAGACCCATGAGATGATTGCAGGTTTTTGGTTTCTCTCTAAAAACAGAAATAAACAATTCTAAATAACAAACTGGCTATATTTACAAATTAGTAACAATGTCTCACCCCATGTTCAAGAATGACCTTTTTCTCGCTCATTTTACGTTATTTGAAAACAAAATCATCTCCAAAATATAGTTATTTTCTAAGCAAAGCTATTATTATTATTATTAGTTTAGAATGATATAAAAGCCACTTGGATATTCTCACAGATATATTATTAACCCTGTTATTAGCAGGACAATATATATTGGTCATGTTGGTCATGGCTCCCGAGTGGCGCACAATGGGATTGGCTTGCAGTTCTCCAGCTGTATCCACTGAAAGCGTGTGAGGTTCAAAACACGAGGGCAGGGGGCACGGGATAGGCCGCAGAGCCGCGCACAGAAGACCGATCTATCCCATGGGGAAGGGAGGACGAGGAAGGGGGAGGCAGGGTGGACCCCCACCCCGCCGGTAACCCTTTAAGGGGAATTGCACTAATAATGGCACTGACTAGGGAAACGTTCCCATTGTTCTGTTCGTAGTGCCAGTCTACACGTTCAAACTAAAACAATGTAACTAATATTGGTATCTTTATGCTTTCATTAATAAAATAATGATAAAAATACTCTTTCAAAATGCCGATGTTTATTTAGTTATGGATCCATAACGAATTACTATGGGAATAAATTTCACTGAATTACAGAAATATCCTCCAATTCTCTATATGTAATTATTGGCTGAGAATCACATCATATTTTTCGATATACTGTAGGCCTACCGTACGCGACATGAGTCTCAATAGTGTTGGGTAATGTGCTGTTAAAAGTGGTGTAGGTCTTATTTATTTAAAGAGCATATTGAAGTTAGAAGCAATAGTCTACAACTATTTTAGCACCATTTCGCGCTGCTCTGAGACAAGCATGGGGACTGGTCTTGATAAATCAATGAGATTTTTACTTTCACTGAATCTCCGTTTGGGTATTGGTTAGACTAGAATTAGAAAATTAAGGTGTAGAAATGTTATGCTCTTAGTGTAACCTTTATTTAACTGGGCAAGTCAATTAAGAACAAATTCTTATTTACAAGGACAGCCAACTATTTCCTCCCTGTTGGGGAATTGAACCCCGGTGTCCCGCGTTCCTGCATGACACGGAGATTCTTTAGCTAAATAGCCCTATACTGTACTCCCGACCGTCACATTGTACAGAGCCATATTTTCCGTTCCATCCTAACGGAGACGCAGAGGGTTTTTCATTTTTCTTGGAATAGAAACACCATAACATTAACCAAATTAATTAAGCAAGTACCAGTCAAAAGTTTGGACACATCTACTCATTCCAGGGTTTTTCTTTATTTTTACTATTTTCTACATCGTAGAATAATAGTGAAGACATCCCAACAATGAAATAACACACTTTTTTTACCTTAATTTAACTAGGCATGTCACAGGTTCCAACGAGAGTGGCGCCCCTCCTCGGTCGGGCGGCGCTCGGCGGTCGTCGTCGCCGGCCTATTAGCTGCCACCGATCGTTGTTTCTGTGTCGTTTAGTTTTGTCTGTCTGTTCCGCACCTGTTTTGTGTATGTCATTAGTGGGGACTTATTTAATGTGTGTTTTCAGTTGGGATTTTTGTGCGGGATTGTTTATTGTCTACGTTGTGTTACCGACAGTTTTGTCGAGGGATTTACCGGGCTGCGCTCCTTGCCTTTTTGCGCCTTGGAATTATATTTTGTGTTTTATGGGCGCAGTTAAAAAATACGTGAACTTTGTATAGCGCCCTGTGCTTTTCGGCGTTTGTGTGTGTCAGTTGTATTAAAAGACACTCACCTCTAGCACCTCTGTCTCCTGCATTTGATTCCGCCTATCCGCCAGTCCAAATCAGACGTGACAAGGCAAGTCAGTTAAAAACAAATTCTTATTTTCAATGATGGCCTAGGGAGAGTGGGTTAATTGCCTTGTTCAGGGGCAGAACGACAAAATTTTACCTTGTCAGCTCGGAGATTCGATCTTGTAACCTTTCGGTTACAAGGCCAACGCTCTAACCACTAGTCTACCTGCCACCCCATGGAATTAGTTAAGAACAAATTCTTATTTACAAGGACATCCTACTCCTTCCTCCCCGTCGTTGAATTGAACCCCCGTCTCCCACGTGCCTGCATTCTCTAGTACAGCCACTACTGAAGGCAATCAAATGCTTCCCAAAGATGCCCACTGGTGGTCAAACTAGCACTAACTAGCATTAATGGTACCAGTGGTTCACACTTAAATAATGTGCCATAGAATTCTGCGACACCATGCAAGCTGCGCCTCAGTACGCTGCAACTTTTAAAGAACGAACCACTGTACAGAGAGATCTAATGCCAACCTGCTCCAGACCACTCAGGACCTCAGACTGGGGGAGAATGTTCACCTTCCAACAGGACAACAACCCTAAGCACACAACCAACAACGCAGGAGTGGCATCGGGACAAGTCTCTGACTGTCCTTCAGTGGCCCAGCTAGAGCCCGGACTTGAACCCAATCTAACATCTCTGGAGAGACCAGAAAATAGCTGTGCAGCAACACTCCCCATCCAACCTGAAAGAGCTAGAGAGGATCTGCAGAGAAGAATGGGAGAAACTCCCCAAATACAGGTGTGCCAAGCTCGTAACTTCATACCCAAGAAGACCCGAGGCTGTAATCGCTGCCAAAGGTGCTTCAACAAAGTATTGCGTAAAGGGTCTGAATACTTACATAAATGTGATATTGCAGGTTTTTATTTTTAATACATTTGCAAAAAATTCTAAAAACCTGTTTTTGCTTTGACATTATGAGGTATTGTGTATAGATTGATGAGAAAAAACAACAACAATTTAATCAATTTTAGAATAAGGCTGTAACATAACAAAATGTGGAAAAAGTCAAGGAGTTTGAATACTTTCCCAATAGACTGTATACTGTTTATGGTGCAGTAAACCTGATTCAACTAATCGTGGTCTTCCATCTGGACCACGGTTACTTGGATCATGTTTGCCAGTTATAGGGTTCAGAGTTGGAGTTGAAGACCCCTGGTACAGAATAAGACACAAAAAAATGCTTCATAGAACTAATGAACAAGTTAATAATGTTTCCTCTTACCCTTCCGATGAGCACAGGTTCCGGCCCGCTGTACTCCTCAATTACAAAGAACTGGTTCCAGATCCAACTCCTTCTGCTGCGGGACCGAGTCCCCTCCCCCTCCGTCTGACCAGGCCCCTCTTCCTCCTCCTCATCTGACTCTGCCTCTTGGAACACCAGGCCCCAGCCATTACCGGGCTCGGACTTGACTGTCATCACCCCACTGGCTGCCTTGTCCTGGCCGACCCCCCAGTATGGGTCTGGGCGGAGTTTGAGGACATGGCTGCTGTTGACAAACTCTGTAGCGCCAATTACAGGGTCTTGAGTGGCACTTGGACTCAGGATCTTGAGTCGTGGTCCGGCTGTGTGAAGAAAACTCTCCTCGAAACCTTGAGTCCCCTTTCCCTGGGGCTGCAGGGTGAACACTGAGGGATGGCCAGCATCTGTCTGAGAAGGAACGTTTGAGGGGAGATGCTTGGTCGTGGCTGGAGGGTCAGTCTGACTGTTGGTCACCTCCCTCTCAATGTTGAGACTGACCTCATTCATAGGCAGTGACAGAGGGTGAGAGATGTGCTTGTTCGTCCAGGTGTCTGTGCTATCTGAACCCCTCATCTCAGAGTTGTCCTTTCCCACACCAGAATCTGGAGTGGCTACACTTAAAGTGTGAACAGCCTCTTCTGGACTGAAATCAGGATTTGTGACTGGGCTTAAATGTGGCAGAGCAGTTTGGTTATCCAATGTGAAATGGTTTTGAGTGACAGCCATATCTTGCTTCGGTAATTTCAGGGCCTCCAACTGGCTGCGATCCACATCAATCAAATCTCTCTTTCTGCTTCGACTGTTCTTGCTCTGAATCTGTGAGTTCACAATCCTCACCAGGTTCTCTTTTGACAGTAGTTTCAGGACACCGTAGCTGCCGGTTGGGTTTAAGTTTCTTGTTGAATTCTTAGTGAGTCCTCTGCCTGGCAGCCCAGTGGTGTGAACGCTCAGATCTGGTCTGACTCTGGATCGGGGAAGGGATTTGAATCTGGTTTTATTGGAGTGCATGTCTAGCCTGTGGTGGGCTAAGAATACTTTCTCCATCCTCCCTGTCTTGGTGGGATTTTCAGCGTTTTTGGTGCTGTTCCTACTCTTTCTAAGCCCTTTCTCCTGGATGGCTTCCCTATCATTGAGTGACACAGACAGAGTTGACTCCCCTTTTTTGACAGGGTCTTCTTCCAAGTCTAACACGGGATTAGGTTTAAAAGTCTCCCTCTCCTTATTAGCTGTTATGGCTGCATGATTCTGGGGTATTTTGGAGCCACTATCAACCCCCTGGTCATGACCAATCAAGTTTCTAAGAGTCACCATTGGCATCGCGTTTGAATCCACACTTGAATCCCATTGGTCGGCTACTCTGTTCTCCCCTAACTTCAGCAAGTGAGCCCCGCCCACCCCTCTTCTCCTGACGATCTTAGTGGCTGAACTTTCTCTCATAAGCCCCTCCCACAGACATAGGGAGACCAATAGGAGCAGATTCCTGGTAATCATCTTGTCTTGTGGTGAGATGAGCTAATTTGAGTGACACTTGCTGTGAGGAAGTACTTGTTTTCTGGTTGTCTTCATTCTCTCCTCTATTTCTCTTTCCTTGTATCACCCTCTCACTCTTCCATTACGTGTCCTTCACACTAAGCTGGAGGGCAGGTGCCCTTCCCACGAAAAATCTCTATCTATTCACGGCTCCTCTCTGCTGTTTTTTCCCGTCTTGCAGAACGTCTCATTTAGTGTTCCACGGAGGGTTGAACAACCTGAGAGAAAAGATAAAGATAATTAAGTTAAAACTTCAATGCTAATTAAAAGCGGAGCAACACAGCAAGGTAAGTAGGAGAACTCACAGATGAACAAGCAGGACGGATCCACTAACAGAGCGGCAATCACATTTACACAAGCACTGGTGCGTTGCACGGTGAAGTCAGATAGCTGTTGTTACACTCTGTGACCGTAGTGTTCAGTAGGTCGTACTGTGTTGTCACTCGCAATACTGATCCATGCTCTTAATTGTGTGTACTTTCTTGTAGTATTTGGAGTTACTTTGTGAGTTGTGAAGTGTTTTGGTTTAACTATGTGCTGTCTTGTCTTGTGCAGTGTAGTGTGTTGGTGTGTAACGTTTGAGCAGTGTTGTGTTACAGACAGGCCCTGTCAGTACAGTCATTGGGGCATGGCTGAGGTCTGAATATTCCCAAAAGATTCCTCCTTCACCCTTTGTCCTTCTCCCTCCCCCTCTTGCACTCTTTCCTTACTTCACTCTCTCCATTTAAACAACTCGTTTTCTTAGAAAAAACCTTGCACTACCCCTCCACCTCCTCCTTGTCTTTTTCTCTTCCCACCTCTCCCACTTACCACCTATCTATCCATGGCTGTCTCGCCACCTCTCTCTATCTTTCCATGGATGTCTCACCACCTCTATATCTTTCCATGGATGTCTCACCACCTCTCTCTATCTTTCCATGGATGTCTCACCACCTCTCTCTCTTTCCATGGATGTCTCACCACCTCTCTCTATCTCAGCCTATCTTTCTATGGATGTCTCACCACCTCTCTCTCTCAGCCTATCTATCCATGGATGTCTCACCACCTCTCTCTATCTTTCCATGGATGTCTCACCACCTCTCTCTCTCTCAGCCTATCTATCCATGACTGTCTCACCACCTCTCCCTATCTATCCATGGATGTCTCACCACCTCTCCCTATCTCAGCCTATCTTTCTATGGATGTCTCACCACCTCTCCCTATCTCAGCCTATCTTTCTATGGATGTCTCACCACCTCTCCCTATCTCAGCCTATCTTTCTATGGATGTCTCACCACCTCTCCCTATCTCAGCCTATCTTTCTATGGATGTCTCACCACCTCTCCCTATCTCAGCCTATCTTTCTATGGATGTCTCACCACCTCTCCCTATCTCAGCCTATCTTTCTATGGATGTCTCACCACCTCTCCCTATCTCAGCCTATCTTTCTATGGATGTCTCACCACCTCTCCCTATCTCAGCCTATCTTTCTATGGATGTCTCACCACCTCTCCCTATCTTTCTATGGATGTCTCACCACCTCTCTCTATCTCAGCCTATCTATCCATGGCTGTCTCACCACCTCTCTCTATCTTTCCATGGATGTCTCACCACCTCTCCCTATCTATCCATGGATGTCTCACCACCTCTCCCTATCTTTCCATGGATGTCTCACCACCTCTCTCTATCTTTCCATGGATGTCTCACCACCTCTCTCTATCTCAGCCTATCTATCCATGGCTGTCTCACCACCTCTCCCTATCTCAGCCTATCTATCCATGGATGTCTCACCACCTCTCCCTATCTCAGCCTATCTATCCATGGATGTCTCACTATCTTTCTCAGCCTCAGGTTTGTTTTAATATGCTATCCCTTCCTCTGCTCGTCTTTCATCTCCTTTCCTCCTTCCGTGTCAGTCTTGGTGCTGTCGTAGCGTCCCTCACCCTCTATGCTCTCCGTAACTCCAATCAATCAGCCAATCCCTTCCCGTTGACGGCCCAGTGACATTGAAAATGACAGGTGACAGCCATATTGATGACACACGATAGCACTATAAAACCTATACAGTACTCATATATCAAGTGGAACATTTACTGACTAAAGTACCACAACACAAATGTCCAGGGTAACGTTAAACCGGTCGGAATGTGGGCGTGTGGTTGGATGAGGGCTTCATTACTGGTGTCAATTTGTGATGTTGTGTCAGAGACTGTGTTTTCCCAGTGATTTAACAGGGTCAGTGCAGTCCTTCAGCTGATCCAGGTAAGTACCTGGACTGTATTCTGCTGTCGAACAGAGTGGCTTAGACTGGTCTAAAGGGTGTGACTGTGTTTTAATGAGAGGATGATGTAACCTGTAGGGTTGGGAACATGGCAGGATGATAACAGGTTGCATGTGTTACACATGCTGTGTCTATTGAAATATACCGGTCAATAATTGTCCTCATTCTGCCTCCGGTGACGTGCTTTACATCCCACACGGTATAAGGTAGAGGAGACAGGTTGGTTATCACAATGCTCATAACTACTAATCTGGAGCTTAGAAATGGTATTTTCCTCATCTAAATGTTTTGTGATGTTGACATGTGTGAACAACATGGATCTCTACTGAACTAATCTCTAATAAACACATTTCTACATTCAACTCAATTCAGAGCACTGTCCAGGTTTTTAGTTATAAGCATTGAGACAACCAACCTGTGTGACAACCAGTCCTGTCTCCTCTAGGCTTTTTCATCCAGAAACTGATGAGCCATAGTGTCCCCAGGAGGCTCCTCACTGTGGGGTAAAGGTGATTAAGGGGCATATGGTACGTGGACGGTGGAACACCCCCACATCTTTTAACTTTCCTCTGCTTCCTGCCGTGTTCACCCCCCGGGTGAATTTCTCACTGAACTGATTAATTGGGGCCATAAATATCTTAATACATTTTTCCCTTCCTTGGGCACCAAACTCAAACGATCTTTTGGTTCGTTAGTATTAGAGGCAGATCTCCACCATCGATCGCAGGGAGCCGCTGTGCAGTGAAGGCTGTCGCCAACTTAACGAGACTGAAAATTCAAATTACGATTCACCTCCATCCGCACTGTCTGTCTCTCCCTTCCTCTCCGGAGCCTCCTCTCTTACACAATATATTATCACAGCAGTACACCAGGACAGACAGCCTCCCTCCAAAACACAAACAAAAACATAGCCATTCTTTCATTATTCAAGACACTGTATACAAAATGTTTTAATACAAATACATTTAAGTAATAATGCCCGAGAAGCCAGTGTTTGGAGGATATATTGACACAGGTGTTGTTAGGCCCGAGACAATGTCGAGTGCCGGCAAACCGTGCCAATATATCCTCCAAACACCAACTTCAAGGGCATTATCTTTTTTATACAACGGGTAACCAACGTATTCAAATAATGATTGACATATTTTCATTAAAAACATTATTTTGATGAATTTAGTCATACTATTTTATCCTTCCTGAAGATATAGTCACGACACAAATCTAGGGTTGCTACCCAAGCCGGCTGGTCGTTCGTTCCATCGGTTTCGTTGCCAGAGACGCGACCCAGTCGTTCTCTATCTATGGACGTGACCCAGTCGTTCATTCTAAATGTTCTATTGCCATACTGGCTGGCAGCGTTCTTATCCCTTGCTTTATAGCTAGCCAACTACGGCTAACTTACAGTCACGTCAAAAAGTGCAGCCAGAATAACAGCAAAGTAGCTGCATTTGTATAAGCATCTTTTCTAGTGACATTTACTTATATACATCCATAACAATGAGCTAATGAAGCGCGATTTCACCTGGCAGAGAAAATGTGCTCTCTCATCAAGACACTGTTGTTAGAGTGCTAGCCAACAACACAGCTAACATAATCAATTCAAACTGAAGCTGGAAAGACTGCAAACTAGCTGCACTTTGTTTCGTTTTACCTTTTTTTTCAATTTACATTTCTTTGTATGTATCCATATAAATTATGCCAGGTGATTCATGATTTTGACTGGCTGAGAATCGGTGCCTGCCTGTCTCGGACACGTTCATTACTATGGGACAGCTGATCTCCACTATAAAAAGAATCGAGACATTCTCTCACATTTCTTTTAGACGAGGGGTCTATAGCTGGGTTAAAGGTCAGATGGGACTATAGCTGTTTGTCTAAAAGAAATGTGAGGAGATGTCTAGATCATTTTTAATTGTAGAGATCAAGTTTATAAATTGCCTGGCTGGGCTGATGAGTCAGGGGATTGCGCAGTCAGATGGAACAAAGTAAATAGGCATTTCAACGTCAAAGATTAAGCAGGTAATAACTGGAATGCGGTTTTTACCAATAAGCATTCAGGATTAGACCCGTTGTATAAAACACATACAAACACACTCTCTCAACTCACAGACACACACACGCATACTGTTATACTGCATGCAAGCAATGTTACAGTACACAAAAACACAAATACAACCTCTTCATGACACTAATGTGTGTGTTTTTCTGTTGAACTGTTCCTGGTAAAAAGCTCAGGGGACCGCCTCCGGACCCACAGAAGTCAAAAAGAAGAAAAATAAAACGTTCCCTTCTAAGGAAGGCAGTGAAAGAACAGTTGCCCTTAGAATTATGCATGGACAAAGAACAGAGAGAAGAGGCAGCCACAAACAGAACCGGTCCGTCTTGGGAGACCCTCACTACGTTTTAATAGCGTAAAGCCATTGAACACACAGCCCAGTCCTCGTCTTGAACCGCAGCAGACACAGTTGAAGTCGGAAGTTTACATTCACCTTAGCCAAATACATTTAAACTCAGTTTTTCACAATTCCTGACATTTAATTCTAGTAAAAATTCCCTGTCTTAGGTCAGTTAGGATCACCACATTATTTTAAGAATTTGAAATGTCAGAATAATAGTAGAGTGATTTATTTCAGCTTTTATTTCTTTCATCACATTCCCAGTGGGTCAGAGGTTTACATACACTCAATTAGTATTTGGTAGCATTGCCTTTAAATTGATTAACTTGGGTCAAAGTTTTGGGTAGCCTTCCTCAAGCTTCCCACAATAAGTTGGGTGAATTTTGGCCCATTCCTCCTGACAAAGCTGGTGTAACTGAGTCAGGTTTGTAGGCCTCCTTGCTCGCACATGCTTTTTCAGTTCTGCCCACAAATGTTCTATGGGATTGAGGTCACTGCTTGTGATGGCCACTCCAATACCTTGACTTTGTTGTCCTTAAGCCATTTTGTCACAACTTTGGAAGTATGCTTGGGGTCATTCTCCATTTGGAAGACCCATTTGCGACCAAGCTTTAATTCCTGACTGATGTCTTGAGATGTTGCGTCAATATATCCTCATAATTTTCCATACTCATGATGCCATCTATTTTGTGAAGTGCACCAGTCCCTCCTGCAGCAAAGCACCCCCACAACATGATGCTGCCAACCCCGTGCTTCACGGTTGGGATGGTGTTCTTCGGCTTGCAAGCGTCTCCATTTTTCCTCCAAACACAACGATGGTCATTATGGCCAAACAGTTCTATTTTTGTTTCATCAGACCAGAGGACAATTCTCCAAAAAGTACCCATTTTTCCCCATGTGCAGTTGCAAAACGTGGTCTGGCTTTTTTATGGCGGTTTTGGAGCGGTGGCTTCTTCCTTGCTGAGCGGCCTTTCAGGTTATGTCGATATAGGACTCGTTTTACTGTGAATATAGATACTTTTGTACGTGTTTCCTCCAGCATTTTCACAAGGTCCTTTGCTGCTGTTTTGGGATTGATTTGCACTTCTCGCACCAAAGTACGTTCATCTCTAGGAGACAGAACGCGTCTCCTTCCTGAGCGGTATGACGGCTGCGTGGTTCCATGGTGTTTATACCTGTGTACTATTGTTTGTACAGATGAACGTGGTACCTTCAGGTGTTTGGAAATTGCTCCCAAGGATGAACCAGACTTGTGGAGGTATACAATTTATTTCTGAGGTCTTGGCTGATTTCTTTGGAGGCACTGAGTTTGAAGGTAGGCCTTGAAATACATCCACAGGTACACCTCCAATTGACTCAAATTATGTCAATTAGTCTATCAGAAGCTTCTAAAACCATGACATAATTTTCTGGAATTATCCAAGCAGTTTAAAGGCACAGTCAACTTAGTGTATGTAAACTTCTGACCCACTGGAATTGTGACAGTGAATTATAAGTGAAATAATCTCTCTGTAAACAATTGCTGGAAAAATGACTTGTGTCATGCACAAAGTAGATGTCCTAACCGACATGCCAAAACTATAGTTTGTTAACAAGAAATTTGTGGAGTGGGTGAAACACAAGTGTTAATGACTCCAAGCTAAGTATGTAAACTTCCGACTTCAACTGTATCAGCAGACCTGGAGGATGAGTAGTCATTCCTCCTCGCTTCTCCTCGCTGAAGACGTTTAGGATAAATCAGATGGAATTCATACATCCACACACTAACTGAGTCTGGGCTACAGGTGAAACCTGTCACAAGACGATAAAGTAAACGGTGAGCAATACGGCTGCATGGGCATTGGGCACCAGTCACCTGCCATTCCCTGCCAGGCCTGAAGAGGTACATACCCTGAGATGGGAGGGTCTGTCAGCACAGAAAGACAGAGAACAAACAAAAGGAGAGAACCGGGAAGCGGGGTGTAATCCTTGTTTTAGTGCAGAAGGATAAGTCCACTTCAGGGCCGCTCCCTTCTAAGAGCTTAGAATAAAAAAGGATCATTGTAACACAAAGACAAACAGGGCCTAATGATCCACAGGGTCCCAGATCAGTCAGAGTGGTTTGTAGCTGGATTAAACCTCAGTGGTCTATAGCTGGGTTAAAGGTCAGAGGGGTCTATAGCTGGGTTAAAGGTCAGAGGGGTCTATAGCTGGGTTAAAGGTCAGAGTGTTCTGGGTTCAAGTGAAACTGCTTGTGGGAGACGGTATACAGTACAAGGAATAGTGGGTGTGTGTGCCTGGGTGTGTGCGTGTGGGGGGGAGTACAAGCAGCATGTTGTTAATACACCAGAGAACGTGTCTAACAATCATCCCAATGTAATCATCATTTCCTCAAGGGAAAATATAATTCATTCGCCATCCAGTCCTTCACTACTACAGCCCAATGGCACAATCAAAAAACGACCAATCTGATTACTATGAATTGAACATGTTTAGCGCTGAGTGTGTAAGTATAGGGATATACTACTACTATAACCCTGACCCCTCTCGGCATTCACATCCACTCAAGTGTTAAATCATTCATAGACTGATTCCCTCCCTGCACTGCCCAAGTTCATTCTCACGGGAAACCATCAGAGAGCTATGTTTTTAACAGAAAAGATGGTATTTGCAAGGTAGAGCGTGCTACCAAGCTTTTACCGCGCATAATATACCTCTATACACAGATGCCGACTAACAAGCATTACACCTGAATATCATACCTTAACACACTCCTACATTTCAATAACAAAAGTGGTGTTATCAAGCTTTAGTAGTCTGTATGACTAGAGTTCTATGTTTCTAACACGGAGAGAAAATATGTATTTTGCACAGTAGAATGTGCTACCAAGCTTTTACCAAGCATTATACACAAACACTGAGTGACAAGCATTTCAACTGGGCATCAAATCTTAACACACTCCTGACTTTCAATAACAAAAGTTGCTTCACTAAGCACAGGCACAATGATAACCTAAGGTCAGAGGGTGTTTTTGGAACAGACAGCTCTGCTGGTCTGTGTAAAGGTCTCCTGGGTAGAAATGCTCCACATGGACACAGAGGTGTGTTGAGTCACTCAGTCTGCAGAGGCACTTAGAGAAAACCACCTTATGCCCATCAAAACGGCCTTTCTTGCTCTTCTGCCTGGCTGACTTCCTACATCAAAAAGCTATCTGATCTTCTCAAGACGCTGCCTGACATTTTAGAGAACGTCCCCCGGAATCCATGAACACTCTCCCTGCAGCGAAGTGTTGTGCGTGTGTGTGTGGGTGTGCGTGCGAGCAGCATGTTGCTAATGCACCAGAGAATGTGTCGAACAATCCCCGCGATGCATCTCCAACCCATTACGTCCCATCTATAACACACACACACAGACAGGGAGACACACAGACACACACACACGTTTTGACTTTGAAACACATGTACATTTATAGAAAAGGGAGGCCCATACAATGTATTTTAGTTTGATTAAGAAATAGACAAGACCCTGACAGACTGATACCCTCTGCTTTCTCCTCGCCTGTTTACCTTTCAAGAGAGTTTACCGGGGAGCCTGCGGGCCACGCTGTTCGAGGGGGAACATTTCCAAGATGAATAAACACTTAAATGCCCAAGGTTGGAATGAGAATATCTCCCTCACATACAGACAGGAGACGACACTAAACAGGTTGGAATGAGAATATCTCCCTCACATACAGACAGGAGACGACACTAAACAGGTTGGAATGAGAATATCTCCCTCACATACAGACAGGAGACGACACTAAACAGGTTGGAATGAGAATATCTCCCTCACATACAGACAGGAGACGACACTAAACAGGTTGGAATGAGAATATCTCCCTCACATACAGACAGGAGACGACACTAAACAGGTTGGAATGAGAATATCTCCCTCACATACAGACAGGAGACGACACTAAACAGGTTGGAATGAGAATATCTCCCTCACATACAGACAGGAGACGACACTAAACAGGTTGGAATGAGAATATCTCCCTCACATACAGACAGGAGACGACACTAAACAGGTTGGAATGAGAATATCTCCCTCACATACAGACAGGAGACGACACTAAACAGGTTGGAATGAGAATATCTCCCTCACATACAGACAGGAGACGACACTAAACAGGTTGGAATGAGAATATCTCCCTCACATACAGACAGGAGACGACACTAAACAGGTTGGAATGAGAATATCTCCCTCACATACAGACAGGAGACGACACTAAACAGGTTGGAATGAGAATATCTCCCTCACATACAGACAGGAGACGACACTAAACAGGTTGGAATGAGAATATCTCCCTCACATACAGACAGGAGACGACACTAAACAGGTTGGAATGAGAATATCTCCCTCACATACAGACAGGAGACGACACTAAACAGGTTGGAATGAGAATATCTCCCTCACATACAGACAGGAGACGACACTAAACAGGTTGGAATGAGAATATCTCCCTCACATACAGACAGGAGACGACACTAAACAAAGAGACGACAAGGCTACAGCCGTGAAGGAGACAATATTATTGCTTCTCTTTAATCGCTCCGAACGCTCAAATCAATTTTTGGTAGAACTCACTTTCATTAAAACCCCTAAACGCTTATCTCTACAGGCAGCACAGTGAATGTTTTCTGACGCCTGATCCAGATCAATAGTCTTCCGCCACTGTTCAATAGAAAGTTTCTTCAAGAACTCCCTCAGCTACGTCTTTTTGACTGTTAAAGTGGTGGTTTGTAACATACTGTGTTGCTACTCTGACATGGGGTCAAATGAGCCTTGTGGTAGTGTTTGATATCACTCTGTACTTGTCGTGTGTGATGTTACATCAATCTAGACCAGAGCATGATATGAATTGTATATCATGTAGTAAGCTTTGAGGTCTATGTAGGGCCTACTTTGGTACTTGTTTTAAAAGTGTAACAACTGATGTATAATTAGTTTTGTGGTGGTCAGTAGGCTCTAGTAGGCCTGGCGGGTTGTGGTGTTGTCATACTATATTACTGTAGCACTATGTTCTTTTATTTGCATGGTAATGTTGAGTTGAGCTAGTTTTGTGTTGTGCTTCAGGCCCTGGAGCCTCTCTCTTTCTCTCTGCTGCCACACTTTTTAATCCCCTTTTGGAGTCACAAAGTCCCAGGCTTATTAGCATACATCTCCCCTCCTCTTCCGCTTTATTTGGCTGGTGACAGTTATTTTTGTCATTTTAATGACTTTGCCCCAATCTCAAATCATTTTGTTTTTGTATGGGTCAGTTTGTTTGTTTATTTTCTCTTCCTTTTCGCGGAGGGAGCGGTTAAGTATCTTCTTTGTGCTGTCTGCCAGCCAGGTAGCTTTGTGGGGCCTCTCTACTGTATGTAATATGGAGGAGTGTGTGTGTGTGTATGTGCACTGTGTGCCAACAGATAGGCAACCAAGGAGAGAGAGTCATTTAGCAGACGCTCTAGCTAACATTTAAAATGTAATGTGACAATGATGAATGACCTTTGTTCAGTGTGTTCTACTTCACTTTCCTCTGTAGCTTGGATTGGGTTTTGTTTTAGTTGTTGAATTCGATTTTATATTGGGGTTTTAGTTCAGAGTTGTGGGGCTGAATGTCAGAGTAGATTTCCAAGTTGCGTTTTCTCAGTGTTGTGTTATGTGGAGATTTCTGACATCCCAGTTTGTTGGGTGTTGTATTTCAGGGAGTGTTGTCATGCTGGGTGATGCTATGTGGGTTATCTGGCTCGCTTCCAGCAAGCAGCTGTAACTCCGCTCAAGATGTCCAAACACACACACATACTGTACATACACACACACCACCACCACCAATCCCGCCTCTACCCCGAGGTAACTTGCTCAGCACAGTTGAAATCATCCAACCACACACTGCAAGGGCAGGGGCCAGGGGACAATTGACAAGGGGGCTGAGGGTAGGGTGGGAATGTCAAAGACCAACGGTAGCCCACGGTCAGCACTTATAGGAGAGCGATCATGACGGTCTAGGCAATGAGGATACTGCAGAGCCGGAGAATCCCCTTTCTGCTAATGTACAGAGCCGCTCTTCTAGAAAGCCCGGTGTTTTTCCATAAAACCGCATCTATCGCCATGGAGAAGCTTACGTTGTAATCCTCCATGACGGATTGAGTCTGCTGCAGTGGCCTCTCTGAGGCTCCCCTCTGATACAAAGTTGTGTGTGTGTGTGTGTGTGCAGTATAACCCTTTCCCTAATATTGGGCCCAGGTCTAAGCTTGGGGATTGACCTGGAGTTGGAGACAATAAGAGACAATAAGAGGGAGCACATGAATGGGTGTAGAGCTGGATGATGTGGATAAACATCCATATCTGAATGAATGCCATAACAATAAATAGAATGATACATTAATAAAAATGTGCACAAGTTTTTTTTATTTTTATGATCCTTTAACCACTACTACCAATTTGATGGTTGTAGCATTGAATTGTCCCATTAACAATCACCCATATTAGCAACTTATTTCATTTCAAACTTCACATTTCTCTAGTATAGGCTACTTATCGTAATGAACAATATCAGCAAAATGCCTGCGATTACGGTATGGTCGGTGTCGATAAATTTGAAATTATCGTCCCAGCTCTAAAAGGATGTCTGTGTTTGGGCATGGTGAAGAGGAGACGAGGAGAGGACAAGAGAAGAGAAGGGTCAGTCGTTTCTTGGCGTAGGTAGGTGTTGAAATGTCCACTATCTGACTGGACAAGTGTGTGTGTGTGTGTGTGTGTGTGTGTGTGCGCATTCTCTGGACTGGAGGATAGTATTAGACTGAGAGGGTGGGGAGGTCTGAAGCTGTAGAGGACCTTGGTACTATAGCTCTGTTATTATCTCCACCCAGCAGACAAGCCAGGATTACTGCACGCTCATGTAAATGGCTACTAATATAAGAACGTTACTCTCACAGACCACTACTATTAAGACTCCTCTGAGACAGGGACATTACTCTCACAGACCACTACTATTAAGACTCCTCTGAGACAGGGACTCCTCTGAGACAGGGACTCCTCTGAGACAGGGACTCCTCTGAGACAGGGACTCCTCTGAGACAGCTTTTCTCTCCTTCTTTTGATCCATCCATCCCTTTATCACTCCAATTCTGTCTCTTTCACAGACACACATTCTGTATCTTCCATTCTCTCCCTCCCTAACTCCATTCTCCCTTTTTCTCCCCCCCCCTCTGTCTCTCTATCCCTCTCAGGGTATTAGGCATTCAAAGATATCTCGCTTGCTGGCATGTGGTAGAAGTTATCAGTCCATCTCTCCCTCCCTCTATCTCTCTAATCTTCCTTAATCTTCCAGGCCAGAGTGAAGTGAGAATTCGTTTCTCACTCTCTCTCATCAATCTCTTGCACTCTCTCCTCCCTTCCTCCATCTCCCTCTTTCTCTTCTTGTCCCCCTCCCTCATTTAATCTCTCCCAATTCTTTCACCTCTCTCATCTTTCTCGCTCATTCCAGGATTCAACCTGCTTTCTCGTTCCATTTACTTCTTCTCTCTTTCCCCCTATTCTCTCAACATCTCTCTCTCTCCCTATTCCTCCCCCTCTCCTTCTCTCCCATCTCCACCCCTCCTTCTCTCTATCAGCCTCTCTCTCTTCTTCCTCCATCTCTTTCTCCCTGCAGAGTTGATCAGTGTGTTAACCCAGTCGGTTAACCCTGCAGTGTGTCCTTCTCTGTCTCATTCACATCCGCTGTGTGGCCCCAGCCAGTCAGAGGGTAAAGACATGATGACTTCCATCCACTCACCATTTGTGAATCACTGCACAGGAACAAAAGCACTAGGAAGGGCTAACCTGTCCTCAAAACAAACCCTCTGTTGCCAGGCTACCAGGGAGCAGTGATGAAAGAGAATGAACAGAATAATAATACAAGTCCTAACCAGATAATGTCCACTACAGAGGGCCTTTAGACGACAGAGACACACACACACAGGAAATACTGTTTTTTACAATATGCCAGGCTCTCCAACTTAAACCTGTCACTGTATTGGACAATTGTAACACGGCACTGTTTTTTCAGACTTTGACTCCAATTTAATTGCTTTTAATAGAAAAAAATATATAAATCACAGGTTCACTGATAATGTTTACGCTGTACGTCAAGGACAGGTGTAGTTTTGCGTCATTATCCACTGACGACGTGTCCAAGGAGGAACAGCTTGCAGGAGGTGTTGGTTTTAACACCGTTAACACTTCCTACACAGCATAAATACTCTCCGAGCATGGTTTTCCCTTTTTCTGAGATTGACCGAATTGAGGTCTCAATCCCGGTTTGTATTGTACAAAATATACCATCTTTAGCTACAGCAAGGCATGTACAGAATGTGCTGCACTTGCAGGAGGAAGAGAAAATGAAATGATAAGGAGGAGAAAGATGGATAAGTGGAGAGGAAGAGGGGGATCAACCGCTTGGTGCTGATTAGGTAGTGGATGAATGCTGGGTCAGGTAGTTTAATCATGATTGGATTTGCTCGGCAGATTGTTTTCAGTGGTAATAGAGTATATATTGAGCAGTGGAGGCTCCTCAGAGAAGGAAGGGGAGGACCATCCAACTCAGTGAATTTCAGAAAATAAATAACTTTTTTAATGTTTCATTATTTATCTTTTTTATATATATTTACTAGTGATGCACAGATATTACATTTTGGCTGATTCTGATATTTCCTTGCCCAAAACAACGATACCAATAACCGACATTTAAGATTTTAGCGGCCTTTTAAGCATTCTAGTACAGTTAAATAGTTAGACCGCTGCGTCCATGTGTGTGTGTGTGTGTTAAGGCACTGCATCTCAGTGCAAGATGCGTCACTACAGTCCCTGGTTCGAATCCAGGCTGTATCACATCCGGCCGTGATTGTGAGTCCCATAGGGCAGCGCACAATTGGCCCAGCGTCGTCCGGGCCGTTGTTGTAAATAAGAATTTGTTCTTAACTGACTTGCCTAGTTAAATAAAGGTTACACACACCACACTGACCAACAAGTTATTTTGTTGGCATTTACATATGTCCCCATTATCAGTAAAACATAATCAAAACCTATTTCTTTCACTTACTTGGTGTGCTGTTTCGTTGTTCAGTTGTTTCATTCTCAAACAGGCTTTCTATGGAACACCGTTCGGGTCTTTGCGTGTCAAAAAAGATACACGTCAAATAGTGTTATTTGACGTGTCAAATTAGTTTGTTGACCAATCAGGAGCTGAATACGACTGCTCGTCTCATAATAACTGAACGCGTTTATTCATTTTTTACGTAGTTATTACACATTGATTACACTCACTCGTATTTCATGTCACAACGATTCATGGATACGTATGCTATGATGCTGGTAAAGTTGTCTCGCACACCTACAAGTGCTGGTCATAAAAAAAGCTAGCTAGCTCATGGATGCAAACAATGTTCTTCCCCAAAAACATAGCAAAACGGCATCTGTTTCAGTAGGTGTCATCATCTAAAATAACCCTCATTTATAAGACAGTTCTTATTTGATTAATGGTCGGACCCATCTATGTGAAGCTAGCCACAATAAGGATTAGCCACAATAGTGGACTTGCGGTTAGCCTTCAAAATAAAAGTATGGCATAATTGTGCTATTTGTATTCATTTGCATCACTGTCAATAGCGTACTTTATTTTGAAGGCAAACCGCAAATTCCACTATTGTGCCTAGCTTCACAACACATAACCCGGTCCGGTCGAGCCTCACTAGCCAGATGAAGCTAGCTGGCTGCTTTTAACATTAGCTTTGAGCAAAAGGGTTACGTAGCTGGCTAGCTATTTATTTTTATGATCTGAAGTTCAGTTTTAATAGGTGAACAACAAGTGGAAACCTAGCTAATACGTACTCACAAGGATTCCTAAATCATTGCTAAGAATAATGAAAATGACTGCAGTTTCTACTGGTCATTGTTTTCAGGCTAGTTGTATTGGTGCTAGCTATGTACCAAGCTAAAGCTAGCTACCCCACAAGTTGCAGTCGAACAAACTATGCTTTATTACCAACGCGGTATTGTAAGCACATCGTTCGTGGCCGATGTTTGCTTGTTTGCAGACTTTTTGTACAGCTTTGACAGTGCTACTGTATCTGTTTTGACACGCAAAGACCCAAACGGTGTTCCATAGTATGTATGTCGTGAAGCTAATAGCAGTGACGCTATACTGTGTAACTCCGGTAGGGCAACATCTGAAAAATAGCGCACATGGTAGTGTGTACCGGTGCCCGACCAGTCGGCGAAAGCCAACAGCACCCACGACAGAGAATGGTTGTTTGTCAAGGGCAATGAATTCCATTATCTTGGCTTTAATGGATTCGCCTTTGAGTTGTCTCGCTGAAATGTTCTTACTCTTTTAAATGACTGCTCGACTTGTTGACTGCTCGATCAGCAGACAGCAGACATTGTGGGCTTGGTTAGGAATGCTGTGTTGCACGTCTAGTGCAAAATTTTAATGGCGTCATTACATCATGTACCTATGTTATATAGGTATGCACGGTAGCTTTCACATCGGTTTTTAACATCGGCGTTTACTAGACATCGGGCCAATACTGATGTTGCCATTTTTAGCTAATATTGGCCAATTCCGATATGTTCACCGATATATCGTGCATCCCTAATATTTACATCACCAAATACCTGAATAAAACACACTATTTTGCTATGAATGTTTACAGTAGTCTCAACAGCACCCTCTAGGGTAACGCCATGGTGTAGCCGAAGGACGGCTATTTTCCATCTTCCTCTACATTGACTTCAATACAAAACCGAGAAGGCTCATGGTTCTCACCTCCTTCCATAGACCTACATGGTAATTATGATGACTTCCGGAGGACATCTTCCAACCAATAAAAGATTTTGCAGTATGAGCTGACATGTTGTCCATCCAATCAAAGGATCAAAGAATGAACCTAGTACGACGCATGTGTGATTTCGATGCTTGGTGAGTTGGTGACATTGTTGGATAAACTGAGACTGAGAGTGAATACTGATAGTTGAGCATTTTTTTCATAATTCAATTCAAATTAGTTTCTTCAAACTACGGGAGATGGAGGAGGTAGATTGCATATTTTTTTCTTGGTTTTATAACTTTTTTGTGTTGAGTTAGTTAGCAAGGCAAATTTAAATAAATTACACTATCAGTAGCAGGTAGTTAGTTTGCTAACAGTGTAGTTTTCTCTGCCAAAATGTCTAACGCTAATGACAATGTAGTGGATTTTTTGTTGAAGAACCCCTTTCATTTCCCACATCAGATTCAAGCTTCTGGGAAAAATCCTCATCGATCGTGTAATGGATGAAGATCTGTGTATTCAAACTGCGTAACACAACAAGAAGGTAAGAAGAAACAGGGTCTCAAGCAGCTTATCGACACTACTGCATTTTTCGGCATGCAAGAGTTGACTTTTACTTAGGGGCACGATTAGAGGGAACTACAAGGAGCTTGCAGAGTTAATTGCACGTTACGATGCTTTACTTGCTGAGCATATGGATGTTTCTGCTGTCTTCTCTGGGATGTCAAATTCAATTCAGAGTGATTTGAGAGCTTCCATCACATGATCCATTTAAAGTGAGATGACACAGCAATTTTTTAGCACAACGCACGCTCAAGTAGGCTACGCTTTCCACTTTCCTCAGGTATTTATTTAGCAAATGTGATAACGCATCATCACTCCCAACAGACACAAACAAAAACTCTTTGCATAAATGTTGCAGCAATCTAGGCTACACTTAAACATTAGAGATCTGACATGCTGTATGGGATGAAAACAAGACAATATTTCTGTCTGATTAACTGTAGGCTACAAACAACAGTAGCTGCAAACAGCCTATGTGCCCTGTCCATCTGGTCAGGGTAAGCAAATTGGTAACGGTATGTAATTATAGTCCATTTGTTTTGTCAGGAGAAAATGTGAATGTAATCAAATTTGAATGTATTTTTTAATTTGAGCTGGATAGGCTGCATAGACCTTTTCAATGCAAAATTATTAACTGGAATGAATCAATTAACACAATAGTGATGACACAGACTGTGAGTCCATTTTTTATTAGGTTTACAGTTGCATAGGCATACATGATGCAAACATGTATAAAGCAAGCTGAGCTCTGTGTCTGTGTAGAAGACGCCCCGCTGTTTGTCTAGTTTAATATAATTCAGTCCAAGGTCCAAATAAAATATAAAAAAAAGTACAAGGTTGCTGCTGTTTGACAGGTTTTTCATCCTCCACAGGGCTGTCACGTCCTGACCAGTAAAGGGGTCTTTTGTCATTGTAGTATGGTCAGGGCGTGGCAGGGGGTGTTTGTTTTGTGTGTTTTGGGGTTTTTGCTCTAGGGGATTTTGGTTCTAGTTTTCATTTTCTATGTTTCGTTTTCCAGGGTTGGCCGAGTGTGGTTTCCAATCAGAGGCAGGTGTCTTTCGTTGTCTCTGATTGGAAGCCATACTTAGGCAGCCTGTTTTCCTTTGGGTTTTGTGGGTGGTTGTTTTCCGTTTTGTGTAAGTACCTGACGGAACTGTCAGTTGTCGGTTTTGTTATTTTTTTGTAAAAGTGTTATCTCATTAAAATGAAAGAAGATGAGCATTATACCCGCTGCGCCTTGGTCTGTTCTTTACGACGCCCCTGACAAGGGCCAGGAGTTTTTCCAGGAGTAAAAAAAAAAACATGACCTGATTTTAGAAAAACTGGTCCCATCATAGCCCATATAAAACCTTTTAACCTTTTTACAACTGATTAATCACTTTCATACCCTACAGGGTCCGGAGTTTTACCACCACTCTGGGACCTGTGGTGCCATCAGTCTGCTAACAATTGACGATTATCGTCAGATATGTGGATGATCTTGGCTTTATTCAGGAATGTTTCTTGGGCTACTTTCAGTGTCAAGTGGGCAAGATGTGCAGGCTGTGCTTTACTATTCTGAGACGTCCGAGTTTAACTTCATAGAGAAACTTGGGAAAACCTATGATGGCGCTGCTGTAATGGAATGTACTTGCTATTTGTATTTACAGCTAAGTCCCCTCCTGTTCCCTGATTTAAGGGGTGATGACCACTCCACTGTTGACCAGTGTTAACTCTCTCCTGACATGAACTGAAGCCATGTCTCATGTGCCCTCTCATCCACTGGCGCATTGAAGGTTTCCTCTCCGAGCACTGTGAGTAGCCCTGCACATTTTCTCTCATTATTGTATGTAGAGTCAATCACATTAATACACATCAATGATTTTACTCCTTTCTTGGACTAACTCATTCTGATCTCTTTTGTCTAACTGTGTAGTGTTATTGTTTTTTATCTTCCCAGTCAAATCCTGTGCTGCCCTCAGTGTGAGAGTGTAGCTCTTCTCCATCACCATCCATCCATGATGAACCTGTCCTGCACTGAAGCCTATGAAGACCTCAACCCCTGTCTTGCACTGAAGTCAAGCCTCTGAACACCTGAACTCATGCCTCATACCCTCATTCAACCACTGCTGTGATCCCTTCCCAACACTGTGTAAGTAGCCTTCTCATTCCCATTCCCCATCATATTTCACCATAAATGTCTTTATTAAACATTTTAAGTAAAAATCATTTGTCTTTAACGATTTTTGAAAAATGAATTTTGTCATCTCTGTCCGGTCAGCGCCTATACTGTGGGACTCCAATCACACTCCCAAATGTGTCATGTCACCAGCCTCCACTGATCTCTCCAATGGGATTGTGTGTGTTTTAAGTGGCTGCTAGAGTTGATTGTGCTGAAATGAACTATATAGGCAACATTATTATGCATACAACAAGCCATAGGAAATCACATTCATCTATTAGGATGTGTAACGCTAATGACATTGATTGGTGTAATAGCAGCAACACTGGCGCAGACACGAAAACAATGGGAGGTCAGTTATATTCCTTGTTATTATTATTTAATATTATTACGTCCCTGCTGGCCAGAGAGAGAGTGAGAGGTGGGGTGCCACTGTTCATGACGCTGATGGGAGCGCTACTATCGGACCATTTAATCCCAGTAATTGGCAAACATTCTATTGGGACGACCCTGTCCTCTGTTGCCACGGAAACCTAGACAGACTGGGACAACTTCCCAGCAGCAGCTTGTTTTGTTTATGTCTGAAATGGACTTTGCAAACAGGCTGCAGAGAGAGAGATAGAGAGAGAGTCTGCCAGTTCACTCTCAGCTATAATATGGCAATGGCCGGTTCAATTCCCTCTGGAATAACTCTGCTATATCTACAATCAATGCAATTAACCTGGATTCCTCTTGTGAGATTCCAGCTGTGTGGAGGGCTACGTGTAAAGATGTAACCTAGCAAAGTCTCTCTGATAAAGGGCATCAGCTCAGCGAATCAGCAACGCATTGTAATCACGTTTCACACTGTGCTAATCACGTCAGCTTAATTTATCATTGGTATGAAAACAGTCTTATACGCTATTAACAGAGAGTGAAGGAGAGAGGGGATAGAGGGAGATGGGGACAGAGGGAGAGAGAGATGGGATAGAGGGAGACGGGGACAGGGAGGGAGAGAGAGAGAGAGAGAGAGAGGGAGAGGAGATAGAGGGAGAGAAACAAAATAGGGATGAGAATGGCGAGAACGCAAGAGAGAGCAGGATAATAATGACTTGAGAGAGAGCCAGAGAGAAAGAGAGCAACAGCTGAGGAAAACGTGAAGAGAGGAGAAGAGGGAAAAAGAGAGGAATATTGTGTACATAAAAAAATAACTCTTACTCTTCTAAAACCACACTTATTCAATCTGGGGAATCCAGTGAAGTGACTGAGCTCACCCTCCCTCCATCTGTCCGTCATCTTTGTCATTTCAAAATGGAGCTCAGAGAAACTCCTAATCCTCCTTCTGATACCGACACTGCACAGCACAGAGGCAACATCACCAGAGATATATATAATATATATATATATATATATATATATATATATATATATATATATATATATATATATATATATATATGCACTACCATTCAAAAGTTTGGGGTCACTTAGAAATGTCCTTGTTTTTGAAAGAAAAGCACATTGTTTGTCCATTAAAATAACATCAAATTGATCAGAAATGCAGTGTAGACATTGTTAATGTTGTAAATGACTGTTGTAGCTGGAAACGGCTGATTTTTAATGGAATATCTACAGAGGCGTACAGAGGCCAATTATCAGCAACCATCACTCCTGTGTTCCAGTGGCACATTGTGTTAGCTAATCCAAGTGTATCATTTTAAAAGGCTAATTTATTATTAGAAAACAAATGTGCAATTATGTTAGCACAGCTGAAAACTGTTGTTCTGATTAAAGAAGCAATAAAACTGGCCTTCTTTAGACTAATTGAGTATCTGGAGCATCAGCGTTTGTGGGTTCGATTACAGGCTCAAAATGACCAGAAACAGAGACCTTTCTTCTGAAACTCATCAGTCTATTATTGTTCTGAGAAATGAAGGCTATTCCATGCGAGAAATTGCCAAGAAACTGAAGATCTCGTACAACGCTGTGTACTACTCCCTTCACAGAACAGCGCAAACTGGCTCTAATCAGAATAGAAAGAGGAGTGGGAGGACCTGCTGCACAACTGAGCAAGAGGACAAGTACATTAGAGTGTCTAGTTTGAGAAACAGACACCTCACAAGTCCTCAACTGGCAGCTTCATTAAATAGTACCTGCAAAACACCAGTCTCAATATCAACAGTGAAGAGGTGACTCCGGGATGCTGGCCTTCTAGGCAGAGTTGCAAAGAAAAAGCCATATCTCAGAATGGTCAATAAAAAGAAGAGATTAAGATGGGCAAAAGAACACAGACACTGGACAGAGGAACTCTGTGCTTTTCTTTCAAAAACAAGGACATTTCTAAGTGGCCCCAAACTTTTGAACGGTAGTGTACTTTCTACCGGTCAAAAGTTTTAGAACACCTACTCATTCAAGGGCTTTTCTTTATTTTTACTATTTTCTACATTGTAGAATAATAGTGAAGACATCAAAACTGTGAAATAACACATATGGAATCCTGTAGTAACCAAAAAAGTGTTATACAAATCTAACCATATTTTATATTTGAGATTCTTCAAAGTAGCCACCCTTTGCCTTGATGACAGTTTTGCACACTCTTGGCATTCTCTCAACCAGCTTCACCTGGAATGCATTTCAATAAACATGTGTGCCTTCTTAAAAGTTCATTTGTGGAATTTCTTTCCTTCTTAATGCATTTGAGCCAATCAGTTGTGTTGTGACAATGTAGGGGGGTATACAGAAGATAGCCCTATTTGGTAAAAGACCAAGTCCATATTATGGCAAGTACAGCACATCATTACTTTAAGACATGAAGGTCAGTCAATGTGGAAAATTTCAAGTTTGAAAGTTTCTTCAAGTGCAGTTGCAAATACCATCAAGCGCTATGATGAAACTGGCTCTCATGATGACCGCCACAGGAATGGAAGACTCAGTTACCTCTGCTGCAGAGGATATGTTCATTAGAGTTAACAGCCTCAGAAATTGCAGCCCAAATAAATGCTTCACAGAGTTCAAGTAACAGACATATCTCAACATCAACTGTTCAGAGGAGACTGTGTGACTCAGGAGTTCGTGGTCAAATTGCTGCAAAGAAACCACTACTAAAGGACACCAATAAGAAGAGGAGACTTGTTTGAGCCAAGAAACATGAGCAATGGACATTAGACCAGTGGAAATGTATTCAAATTGAAGATTTTTGGTTCCAACCGCCGTGTCTTTGTGAGACGCGCTGTGGGTGAATGGATGATTTCTGCATGTGGATTTCCCACCGTAAAGCATGGAGGAGGAGGTATTATGATGTGGGGGTGCTTTGCTGGTGACACTGTCTGTGATTTTATTTAGAATTCAAGGCACGCTTAACCAGCATGGCTACCACAGCATTCTGCAGCAATACGCCATCCCATCTGGTTTGGGCTTAGTGGGACTCTCATTTGTTTTTCAAAAGGACAATGACCCAACACACCTCCAGGCTGTGTAAGGGCTATTTTACCAAGAAGGAGAGGGATGGAGTGCTGCATCAGATGACCTGGCCTCCACAATCCCTGACCTCAATCCAATTGAGATGGTTTGGGATGAGTCGGACCGCAGAGTGAAGGAAAAGCAGCCAACAAGTGCTCAGCATATGTGGGAACTCCTTCCAAGTGAAGCTGGTTGAGAGAATGCCAAGAGTGTGCAAAGATGTCATCAAGGCAAAGGTTGGCTATTTGAAGAATCTCAAATAAAAACCCTTGAATGAGTAGGTGTTCTAAAACTTTTGACCTGTTGTGTGTGTGTGTGTGTGTGTGTGTGTGTGTGTGTGTGTATATAGAGAGAGATAGGGACAGGAAAGGGGGGAATAACCGAGGATGGTGTCTTATTTAAACTCCGTCTATTGGTAGCATTCCTTGACAAGTTCCTCTTTAATTAAAACGAAATACTCCACACTTTAAAACCCTTCTTATGATTAACACTCTGATCCGCCCCCACCCCCCTAAAAAGTACTTTTTTTAATTAAAAAACTTTTGTGATTTTTACTTCAAAATCCATTTAATTAAAAAACCCAAATGAACAATGGTGTGATATTGAGGCAAACCCCTACTTTGCTCATTAGCTGTTGGTTAATTGATCCGAACTGCAATGTTTACCAGAGGGACACTAAAGATGAAAACATTATAAATTGACCTACTTAATTGCACCTCTTTAAAGATTGGGGACAAAAGGGAACAGTTTGATTTTCAAGATCATAGGAAAGTGGAATTTTAAAGCTTTTAAATTCTCTCTGGGTCTCTTTGTTCCCTGTATAGAATTAGCCTGCTAATTGTGGACTGATCAATTGCTGATGAACTGCTGATTGAAGTAACTGGATACGACTTGAATAAAAATGTTATTTAAACAAAAAAAGGAAATATAAAACAAATTCAACTGAAATTGCTGATGGTCAAGTGTCAATGTCGTCCAGTCAAGAACCCATGCTCGACCTCCATTCCACCTCATCATAGGCCAGACATGGCCCATCCATCATAACTCCATTATCCCAAAATACATTACAGCAACATCAGCACACTGCTAACTCATCTGTTACCAGAGCTAAACCAAGTACAATCTCAACTTCCTCTGTATTTTCACCAACTGTTCACTTATTTTAACTTTTTTTATTCTTAAGGGTTTCAAGCAGCAAAGAAAAACACTGGGTTTTTGTGAGCAATCTTTCAAATTATTAGTACATGTAAACAGCTTAATCGGATTTCCAGTGGTGTATTTGATCTGCACGTGCCAACACCAGTAGCGCAAGCCTCCCTCTTACCCCGTGAGTGAAGTGAGTTCGGAAAAACTGAAAGTATGCATTTTACAAATAGTTTTCACATACAAACTTTATCTGTCTGAACTCAGAATAAAATAGCCTGGTCACTATGGTAGAAAATGTATTTTGATTGCTGATTTTCCTACTAGGTAGCCTGATTTCATGTAAACAGTATGTAAACGTTTTAAACAAACTATTATAGCAACCTATCCACAATAATCGTGTTATTGTGTGCATGTAACTGTGATCATTGAGTATCTCAAATTGAAGGCAGACTCGGGTACTGCAGGCTGCCATGAGCAACTAAATTATCCTTTTAACTTCTTTGTGCGATTGTAAAATAATCGGTTCATGGACCTACATCTGGCGTATTAGAAGCAAAATATATATATTTACAGGAAGATTGACCACGTAGATTGTAATTTTTCCAGTTACTATAATGGGGATCCTGTTTTCAAAAACAATGCCTGCAGTACGGTGGTCAGCCTTGAACTCCCGTGGTTTCAGTGAGAGAGGGCGGTTGTTCTCCCTGCTGAAACCCTATTGTATTTCTTGGCATTCCTTATACATCTTCTTCTGTAAGGCCAAAGTCAAATTTTAATTCCAGTGAGATGATAGGGCTTAGGAGAGTGCAACCTTGCATGGTGGTAAAGGGCCCTTGGCCACACCCTTTCATGCAATGCCATGCTATTAACCTCTTATGGCTAGGGGGCAGTATTTTCACGGCTGGATAAAAAACGTACCCAATTTAATCTGATTATTAGTCCTGCCCAGAAACTAGAATATGCATATAATTATTAGCTTGGAGAGAAAACACTCCACAGTTTCTGAAACTGTTTGAATGGTGTCTGTGAGTATAACAGAACTCCTATGGCAGGCAAAAAACCTGAGATGCTTCTGTTCAGGAAGTACCCTGTCAGACCTTTTATTTTCTTTCTTTGACATCTCTTCCAAAAACTAAGGATCTCTGCTGTTACGTGACACTTCCCACGTCTCCAATGGAGTCTCAGAGCCCGGGAAAAACAGGAATGACGTAATTCAAAGCCCTGGCTGAAACAAAGGAGAGCAAAAGCTAAGTGGTCACTCAGTGGACTAAGCCTTACGCTCGCGACCCGCACCGCCCCCGGCTTTCGGTTTTTCCCTCAGTATACAGACAGGCAGATTCCCGGTCGGAATATTATCGCTTTCTACGAGATAAATTGCATAAAAATTGGTTTTAAACAGCGGTTGACATGCTTCGAAGTACGGTAATGGAATATTTAGAAATTTTTTGTCACATTCTGCGCCATGCTCGTGGCCGAGATTTAGCGTTGGGATAGTGTCTAGAACGCACTAACAAAACGTCTTGATGGAACATAACGATGGATTATTTGGGACCAAACCTACATTTTGTTATTGAAGTAGAAGTCCTGGGACTGCATTCTGACGAAGAACAAGCAAGGTAAGAACATTTTTCTTATAGGAAATGTGATTTTGGTGAAGGCTAAACTGGTTGGGTGTCTAAATAGCTAGCCCGTGATGGCTGGGCTATGTACTTAGATTATTGCAAAATGTGCTTCATCCGAAAAGCTTTTTTAAAATCGGACATATCGAGTGCATAGAGGAGTTCTGTATCTATAATTCTTAAAATATTTGTTATGCTTTTTGTGAACGTTTATCGTGAGTAATTTTGTAAAATCACCGGAAGTGTTCGGTGGGAATGCTAGTTCTGAATGTCACATGCTAATGTAAAAAGCTGGTTTTTGATATAAATATGAACTTGATTGAACAGACATGCATGTATTGTATAACATAATGTCCTAGGTGTGTCATCTGATGAAGATCATAAAAGGTTAGTGCTGCATTTAGCTGTGGTTTGGGTTTATGTGACATGATATGCTAGCTTGAAAAATGGGTGTCTGATTATTTCTGGCTGGGTACTCTGCTGACATAATCTAATGTTTTGCTTTCGCTGTAAAGCCTTTTTGAAATCGGACAGTGTGGTTAGATAAAGGAGAGTCTTGTCTTTAAATAGCTGTAAAATAGTCATATGTTTGAAAAATTGAAGTTTTCGGATTTTAGAGGAGTTTGTATTTCGCGCCCCGCCCATCATTGGATATTGGAGCAGACGTTCCGCTAGCGGAACGTGTAGATGTAAGAGGTTTAACCTATTGGGGATAGGGGGCAGTATTTGCAAGGCCGGATAAAAAAACGTACCCGATTTTAACCTCTCTAGTACATGTGGGACGAACTCGTCCCACCTACGTAACAGCCACTGAAATCCAGTGGCGCGATTTTTGAATCGTTAGAAATGCTATAACTTCAATTTCTCAAACATATGACTATTTCACAGCTATTTAAAGACAAGAATCTCGTTAATCTAACCCCACTGTCCGATTTCAAAAAGGCTTTACAACAAAAGCAAAACATTAGATTATGTTAGCAGAGTACCCAGCCAGAAATAATCACACAGCCATTTTTCAAGCTAGCATATCATGTCACATAAACCCAAACCACAGCTAAATGCAGCACTAACCTTTTATAATCTTCATCAGATGACACACCTAGGACATTGTGTTATACAATACATGCATGTCTGTTCAATCAAGTTCATATTTATATCAAAAACCAGCTTTTTACATTAGCATGTGACGTTCAGAAAAAGCATAACCACCGCAAACTTCCGGTGAATTTACTAACAGTTTGCTAAATTACTCACGATAAACGTTCACAAAAAGCATAACAATTATTTTAAGAATTATAGATACATTACCCCTCTATGCACTCGATATGTCCGATTTTAAAATAGCTTTTCGGATGAAGCACATTTTGCAATAATGTAAGTACATAGCCCGGCGTTACAGGGCTAGCTATTTAGATACCCACCCAGTTCAGCCTCCACCAAAATCACATTTCCTATAAGAAAAATGTTCTTACCTTGCTTGTTCTTCATCAGAATACACTGCCAGGACTTCTACTTCAATAACAAATGTTGGTTTGGTCCCAAATAATCCATCGTTATGTTCCAACAGCGACGTTTTGTTCGTGAGTTCTAGAATGCTTTTTCGCGGTGTCGCGCATGGCGCATTGGCGTGTCAAAAATGTCTAAATATTCCATTACCGTACTTCGAAGCATGTCAACCGCTGTTTAAAACCAATTTTTATGCCATTTATGTCATAGAGAAGTGTTAATATTCCGACCGGGAGTATGCATTGAGCCTAAACAGCCGAATAAAATTTCTCCTCAGAAGCGACTCATGCACGCGCATCATTGAAAGGTCCTCCGAGCATCCACTTACAAAAGGCGATAATATATTTCAACCTGAGGTTCCCTCGTAAACCTTCAGTTATTTCGCGGGCTCTGAGAGCCTATTGGAGCCCTGGGAATTGTCACGTTACAGCTAAGATCCTTACTTTTCAATAAAAAGAGGTAAGACGCACGACTCCTTGTCAGACAGGGTACTTCCTGCTTGAAGCCTTGTCAGGTTTTTGCCTGCCATAGGAGTTCTGTTATACTCACAGACACCATTCAAACAGTTTTAGAAAATTCAGAGTGTTTTCTATCCAAACCTGAACAATAATATGCATATTCTAGCTTCTGAGTTGGTGTAGGAGGCCGTTAAAAATGGGAACATATTTTTTCCAAAATTCTCAATACTGCCCCCTATACCAAACAGGTTAATCTGGTTACTACTCCTGCCCAGTAACTAGAATATGCATATAATTGTTTGATTTGGATAGAAAACACCCTAAAGTTTCTAAAACTGTTTGAATGGTGTCTGTGAGTATAACAGAACTCATTTGGCAGGCCAAAACCTGAGAAGATTCCAAACAGGAAGCGCTCTCTCTGACCATTTCATGGCTTTCTTGATCATCTCTAACCAAAACGGGATCTCTGGCATGACGTGACATTTTCAAACGCTCCCATAGGCTCTCAGAAGGCGCCAGAAAGATGAATGGTGGCTTTGCAGGCCCTGGCTGAAAAACATTAGCGCATTTTGATAGTGGTCGATCAGAGGACAATGAGACTGGAGGCGCGTGCACGAGCCGACACCATGTTTACTTTCTCTCTCTTTGAACGAAAACAACGACTCCCGGTCGGAATATTATCGCTTTTTTACAAGACACATAGCATAAAAATTGATTTTAAACAGCGGTTGACATGCTTCGAAGTACGGTAATGGAATATTTCAAAACATTTTGTCACGATACGCGTCGTGCGCGTCACCCTTCTTTACCCTTCGGATAGTGTCTTGAACGCACGAACAAAACGCCGCTATTTGGATATACCTAGGGATTATTTGGGACCAAACCAACATTTGTTATTGAAGTAGAAGTCCTGGGAGTGCATTCTGACGAAGAACAGCAAAGGTAATCAAACTTTTCTAATAGTAATCGGAGTTTGGTGAGTACCACACTTGGTGGGTGTCAAAATAGCTAGCCTGTGATGGCCGGGCTATCTACTCCGAATATTGCAAAATGTGCTTTCACCGAAAAGCTATTTTAAAATCGGACATAGAGAGTGCATAAAGGAGTTCTGTATCTATAATTCTTAAAATAATTTATGTTTTTATGAACGTTTATCGTGAGTAATTTAGTAAATTCACCGGAAGTGTTCAGTGGGAATGCTAGTCACATGCTAGTCACATGCTAATGTAAAAAGCTGGTTTTTTATATAAATATGAACTTCATTGAACAAAACATGCATGTATTGTATAACATAATGTCCTAGGATTGTCATCTGATGAAGATCATCAAAGGTTAGTGCTGCATTTAGCTGTGGTTTGGGTTTATGTGACATTATATGCTAGCTTGAAAAATGGGTGTCTGATTATTTCTGGCTGGGTACTCTGCTGACATAATCTAATGTTTTGCTTTCGTTGTAAAGCCTTTTTGAAATCGGATGGTGTGGTTAGATTAACGAGAGTCTTGTCTTTTAAAATGGTGTAAAATAGTCATATGTTTGAGAAATTGAAGTTATAGCATTTATGAGGTATTTGTATTTCGCGCCTCGCGATTCCACTGGCTGTTGACTAGGTGGGAAACAAGCGTCCTACCTTGCCCAGGGAGGTTAAGACTCTACATGTAATGACACTGTCAAGACTCTACATGTAATGACACTGTCAAGACTCTACATGTAATGACACTGTCAAGACTCTACATGTAATGACACTGTCAAGACTCTACATGTAATGACACTGTCAAGACTCTACATGTAATGACACTGTCAAGACTCTACATGTAATGACACTGTCAAGACTGTCAAGACTCTACATGTAATAACATGTTTGAGCTAGAGTCCTAAAATATATACAAAATTTGGTTCCAGTTAGTCCAGCGGTTCTGGCGAAAAAGATGTTTCAAGTAGTCAACATAACTAAAACATTTCCAAAATACATGAAAAGCATATTGCATGATCTGTTCAATGTTGAGTTGTAATATTTGGCAAGCATGGTAAGGAGTACAGAAGTAGCTCATCCTAGGGGCAATGTGTCCTGATGGTGGTGCTATGGGACCAAAGCTTGAACCCGACATGGCTGCTTGCAGATGTATTTCTTCATTTTTTATTATTTCTCTCTCATCCTTGTCTTTGAACCTCTCTGTTTCTCTCGGTCTCATCTCAGGTCAAAGGACTTTTAATGAAGAGCTGCTCTCCAGAGAACATCGCTAGCACATCGTCCCTGGGCCATCTCGCCATACAGTCCCTATGAAAAATGCAGGGCCGGTGTTGTAGCCAGCAGAGAGCTCCCGCCTGTGCTGTCACTCGCCTTGCCCACAGGTCCACACCAAAGTAGCCTGTGTTTTCTTCCTTCCTCTGCAGCACTGGAACACACATTATCACATCATCAATATTCATCCTTGTCTCTCTCCTGTCCCCTCTTCTCCAGGTCTGCTCACATGTATCCATCATCTCTCCCCATTTTTACCTTCCCTTTCCACTTCCACGGTGCCTTCTACCGTCTTCCCTTCATCCTCTTCTCCCCTCCCGCTGTCTGTACCCTCCATCTCTCTCCCCTCCATCGCTCCTGCTCCTCACTTCTGATCGAGGTGGGTTTGGACCTTAATGAATGTATGCCTGGCTTCTCTCTCCATACGAGGAGCTGCCGATGCAAAACAATTGATTCCTCTGCTTTTGTTTTGCTAAGAAAGGGCATCTGAAGCCATGCGTGACGCAAATGTGACTGATGATGTGGTTAGTGTGATCCTTAGCGGGTTTGAAGGCATTGTTAGTATGTTCTGTGCTATGCTGTGACAGATTAGCGGCTTTGCACATGGAGCCCTTGCCCCGTTAAATCAGGTCTGTCAGAATGGGCAAGCCATGGATTTACTGACTGACAAAAATAAGTACAAGCGTACACACACACACACACGCGCGCGCGCACACACACACAGAGCCACATACATACACACACAGAGAGCCATGTACACACACACACACACTAGACGATGGGCTGTGAGAATCCACCTCTATTCTCCCTCTAGAGCCAGAGAGTTTGTAGAGCAGCTTGTTTTATTGTATTTCCAGCTTGTAACAAATCCTACTATCATGAAAAGATCCACACTGTCTCCCTAGATTTAGTCGAAGCATTTACCTGCCTCCATTTTCTCCCATAAAAGCTCTCCACTAACAAAAACAGCCGCAGAGTATTTTTCTTTCCTCTTTAGCCCCAGACTCCTTTTCTCCTTCACACCTTCCTCCCTCTCTAGTTGAACATCTTCCATTATTTATTCATCTCTTATTCATCTCTAAACCTGTTTTCATTGTCCATACGGGTCTCCTTCTCGCCCCAGTAGTCTCCCACAGACAGTCAGTAGCTAGCAGAGTGGTCTGGTCTGGTCTAGGGCCAGTAGCTTTCACACATCTTTGATCTCTCTCTATCGGGTCGACAGGCTGTCGGCGCCTTTCATTCAATTAGGCCCAGTGTTGTTGTTATCCCTAATAATAGAGCCCCTCCATCTTCCTCGGCACCCTGTCACCATCCCACTCATCACAGCCACTGTCCCCCATCTCTTCATCTCCATCTCAGCAATCAGCCCTCTTATTACTATCATCACTACCAGGGGAGAGGAGGAGGAGATATGGGGGAGTGGGGCTGGGCGGATGGAGGGAGGGAGAGGAGGAGATGTGGGGCTGGGTGGATGGAGGGAGAGGAGGAGGGAGAGGAGTAGACATGGGGGAGTGGGGCAGGGTGGATGGAGAGGAGGAGGAGATATGGGGTAGTGGGGCTGGGTGGATGGAGGGAGAGGAGGAGATGTGGGGCTGGGTGGATGGAGGGAGAGGAGGGAGAGGAGTAGACATGGGGAGTGGGGCTGGGTGGATGGAGAGGAGGAGGGAGAGGAGGAGATGTGGGGCTGGGTGGATGGAGAGGAGGAGGGAGAGGAGGAGATATGGGGGAGTGGGGCTGGGTGGATGGAGGGAGAGGAGTAGATATGGGGGAGTGGGGCTGGGTGGGTGGATGGAGGGAGAGGAGTAGGGAGAGGAGGAGGGAGAGGAGTAGATACAGGGGGATGGGGGAGTGGGGTTGGGTGGATGGATGGAGGGAGAGCCTGAGGAAAAGAGTGAGAGAGAGATGGAGAGGAAGTCGGTGGAGGAGAGCGATAGAGGAGGCGGATTTGTGAGTATGCCTGTGTGTGCGTATCAGGAGAATGAGAGCGGCAGGGAGCAGAGAATGGGTAAGGGTAGACTGCTGCAGACCCCTGAAGGCTGTTGTCACATTTTGAATCCAGGACGACGTACACTGACATGAACGTAATTGGTGAAAACTAGCTTGAAATGACCAGTTTTGTGGAATGGAGAAAATGGAGTAGTTCTCTCTGCATTTCTTTCTTTCTCCATTCTCTCCCTCCTTCATTCTCATTTCCCTTTTCATCTCTCTTCTTCTTTATTCATCAACCTTCTCTCACTTTATGAATCTCTCTTTCTATTCCTTGCTCAACAGTTCCTCTTTTTCTCTCTCTCCCTGTCATCTCAATATATTATCATAACAGTGTGGTTAGTAAATATGAATCCAGAATAGGGCTGTTGCGGTGACCGTATTACCGTCACACAGCCAGTCATGAGTCATGACTGCAGTAAAATGCCACGTTACTGTTGCGTCACGGTGATCTCCTTTATGCACTCTGGACATGTTTTGGTAGTACCCAACTTGCTAACGACCATCAGGTCCTAATGGCCTGGTACTCAGGGCTCTATTGTCCCTCTAACCACTCTGACATCAATGTAAATGCAATCGAATATCACATCAAACACTTATCATCAAAACAATGTGCTTTTTAAACTCACCTCACTGTGATCAATTTGGAGAAAGAAGTTCAACAGCAGGTTGAAACAGTGTAAAACATGATCGTTGTGGATGTTGTTTCAAAGCTAAACACAACGAAATTGACAGCACTTTGTAAGGTTATGATTCATTCAAAACACCCATAAATATATTAGAGCTTATGCATACTCATAGGCTTATGAGCCCAAGCCTGGAAAAAAAAAAAGGTTTCAAATTATAATTGTGCCGTTATACAATGCATAGCCTACTGCATATTACACATTGGCAGAAAAACAAAACATGATTTAAGATACCTTTGGTACATAATTTGTCTAGCCTATACTCCAAAATGAAACACATTTGAGTAATCACCTTTGAGTGTGGACTGTTATTCATACTAGATGGACTGGTTATCTTATGCTACGCTCCAACATTTCTATCCACGAGTCTGGGAGTGAACGTATAGCCTTTGGCGAAGCTGTTGGTTCATTGATTGTGCAGGGCGGCTTACAGAGCTAGCCTACAATTATAGTGAATTTGTATTTGATTTTGAATATCCTAGTAATATGGCCTTTTTTTCATAATTAATTGGGTAACACATTACTTTTAGCTATACAGAATATCTCACCACTGTGCATTTCCATCTCCTCTTGTCTCTCCTTTATTCCATTCTCGCATGTGCATAGTGGCTGTCAACAGTTTAGTGAAGTATGTTTCCTTGCGAAAACATTGATGTTCCCTGAACAGATTTCACTTGGTTTCCCAAATTAAGCACTGGGTAGCTGCAGGAACAGGGTTGGAGAGCCCATGGCATACAGAGTTTGGGCAGAATATCACCTGTCGCGCAGGGAGATCATGCTCCTCAAACAGTGGTTGATGGGTGGAGTGAAATACGTGTTGTTACATTTATTTCTCAGCTGCTCATATAAAACCAAAGTAGCCTACCCAGCATCATTGAAAAACAGACCGTCAAGAAAGCGCGTGGGCTCCATTCTCTATTCCAGTGCATTGGATGACATGTATTTTTCCCCGTCCATTTGATAATGGGCAATTCTAAATCATATTAGTAAAATCAAGATTAAATTGAGAATAGTCTGATGGGTGGATAAAACAGCTGAGGCAAGGAACAGAGCACAAGCTTTTTTTGCAACTTTCTCAAATCATCAATAGACTGTAGTCGCATCATGTATGTTTTGATTTCTGAGACATTCTAAGGCTTGTATCATTCACAACTAAAGCTGCCAAATAACTATAAATCTAACATATAGGACCTGTTTCAAATGATCACTTTTACACTCGACATAGCCACTTTATATGCGCACGCTCCGAAATGGGAAAAATATCCTTTGCATTTTATTCAGCTAAGTTCAATTATATTCTTCTTACTATAAAATCATATAAAATAAAATAATGGCACTGGACTTAAGTATATCTTGTCAGCTAAATGAATAAGCCTGCAGCATGGTGCATAACCAGATAACATACAGTAGGCCAAGTTATATTCAGTTTTTCTGAAATACATTTTCTTCATATCATAATGTTTCTTTAGACCTGATTAAAATAAATAATGGATTTATTGTGATGGTCTATAATAAATTGATTTATTTGACTAAATGTATATGTTGCAAAGGCTCGCATGAGCAGCTTGTATGCAGCACTGTAACTTTTACATTCAATTACCTCTCTGCCTAATACACCCACCAACCTCTCCCACCGCACAGCCCTGAACATATCTGCCTGCTAATACTGCTCCAATTAGGTGTGTCTTTATACAAAACAGGAAGAATAAAGTACAGAATATGTAGCTGCGGTTGTTACAGTATATAAAGACGAAGCCATGGGAATCAATCTGTCTACATCTTTTCAAACAGCATGCATGTACAACAGGTTAACGGCAAAGGTGATTGATGGAAGGGCAATGTAATACAGGAAATCACAAGGTGATTTATTTGTAAGGAATAAAGAAAATCGCTGCATAGGAAAGCAAAGCACTCAAGAACCACAAGGACTTCTGAGAAGAAGTTATTCTGAATGGTGTGTATGTGAGAAGCCTTCAACACAAAGACCCAAATAAGGACAGGGTTACTTACCTCAGCAGCCTACTATTTTAATAGGGTCTCTCACTCTTATTTATTTATTTATATATATATATATATATATATATATATATATATATACTGCTCAAAAAAATAAAGGGAACGTGGTTCTGCAGGTGGAGACCACAGACCACTTCTCAGTTCCTATGCTTCCTGGATGATGTTTTAGTCACTTTTGAATGCTGGCGGTGCTTTCACTCTAGTGGTAGCATGAGACGGAGTCTACAACCCCCACAAGTGGCATCAGGTAGTGCAGCTCATCCAGGATGGCACATCAATGCGAGCTGTGGCAAGAAGGTTTGCTGTGTCTGTCAGCGTAGTGTCCAGAGCATGGAGGCGCTACCAGCAGACAGGCCAGTACATCAGGAGACGTGGAGGAGGCCGTAGGAGGGCAACAACACAGCAGCAGGACCGCTACCGCCGCCTTTGTGCAAGGAGGAGCAGGAGGAGCACTGCCAGAGCCCTGCAAAATGACCTCCAGCAGGCCACAAATGTGCATGTGTCTGCTCAAACGGTCAGAAACAGACTCCATGAGGGTGGTATGAGGGCCCGACGTCCACAGGTGGGGGTTGTGCTTACAGCCCAACACCGTGCAGGACGTTTGGCATTTGCCAGAGAACACCAAGATTGGCAAATTCGCTACAGGCGCCCTGTGCTCTTCACAGATGAAAGCAGGTTCACACTGAGCACGTGACAGACGTGACAGAGTCCGGCGACGCCGTGGAGAACGTTCTGCTGCCTGCAACATCCTCCAGCATGACCGGTTTGGCGGTGGGTCAGTCATGGTGTGGGGTGGCATTTCTTTGGGGGGCCGCACAGCCCTCCATGTGCTCGCCAGAGGTAGCCTGACTGCCATTAGGTACCGAGATGAGATCCTCAGACCCCTTGTGAGACCATATGCTGGTGCGGTTGGGCCTGGGTTCCTCCTAATGCAAGACAATGCTAGACCTCATGTGGCTGGAGTGTGTCAGCAGTTCCTGCAAGAGGAAGGCATTGATGCTATGGACTGGCCCGCCAGTTCCCCAGACCTGAATCCAATTGAGCACATCTGGGACATCATGTCTCACTCCATCCACCAACGCCACGTTGCACCACAGACTGTCCAGGAGTTGGCGGATGCTTTAGTCCAGGTCTGGGAGGAGATCCCTCCGGAAACCATCCGCCACCTCATCAGGAGCATGCCCAGGCGTTATAGGGAGGTCATACAGGCACGTGGAGGCCACACACACTACTGAGCCTCATTTTGACTTCTTTTAAGGACATTACATCAAAGTTGGATCAGCCTGTAGTGTGGTTTTCCACTTTAATTTTGAGTGTGACTCCAAATCCAGACCTCCATGGGTTGATAAATTGGATTTCCATTGATTATTTTTGTGTGATTTTGGTTGTCAGCACATTCAAACTATGTAAAGAAAAAAGTATTTAATAAGATTATTTCTTTCATCAGATCTAGGATGTGTTGTTTAAGTGTTCCCTTATTTTTTGAGCAGTATATATGATATTGAGAGAGAGAGAGAGAGAGAGAGAGAGAGAGAGAGAGAGAGAGAGAGAGAGAGAGAGAAGAGAGAGAGAGAGAGAGAGAGAGAGAGAGAGGAGAGAAGAGAGAGAGAGAGAGAGAGAGAGAGAGAGGAGAGAGAGAGAGAGAGAGAGAGAGAGAGAGAGAGGAGAGAGAGAGAGAGAGAGAGAGAGAGAGAGAGAGAGAGAGAGAGAGAGAGGGAGAGAGAGAGAGAGAGAGAGAGAGAGAGAGAGAGAAGAGAGAGAGAGAGAGAGAGAGAGGAGAGAGAGAGAGAGAGAGAGAGGAGAGAGAGAGGAGAGAGAGGAGAGGAGAGACGAGAGAGAGAGAGAGAGAGAGAGAGAGAGAGAGAGAGAGAGAGAGGAGAGAGAGAGAGAGAGAGAGAGAGAGAGAGAGAGAGAGAGAGATAGATAGATAGATAGCTAGATAGATAGATAGATAGATAGATAGATAGATAGATAGATAGATAGATAGATAGATAGATAGATAGATAGATAGATAGATAGATAGATAGATAGATAGATAGATAGATAGATAGATAGATAGATAGATAGATAGAATAGTAGGCTGCTGAGGTAAGTAACCCTGTCCTTATTTGGGTCTTTGTGTGTATATATACACACAGACACTTGGCCTCCCATCCTATTCTAACCACCTCTCGCCGGATTTGGATTCATGTTACCTGATAAATGCTGTACAATATGATCTTGTTGCCATCTAAAGCACCTTTAAATGTCATAAATCAACACTGCACAGCTCTCCCTGTCCTCTGCCGTGCCCTGATTGTATTACTGCTGATGATATCTGGAAATGTGCATGTACTGTTGCTGGCCCCAATTCTGACTTGTGCTCTGATATCTGCTTCACTGATTTCTGCTCTTGTAAAAGCCTGGGTTTTCTGCACGTTAACACTAGAAGCTTATTACCTAAAATGTATCAATTGAAAGTATGGGTTCACAGCTCCAATCCAGATGTGATGGTCATTACTGAGAAGTGGTTAAGAAAGAGTGTTTTGAACACTGATGTTAACCTTTTTGCTTATAACCTTTTTCGGCAAGACAGATCTTCAAAAGGTGGTGGAGTGACAATCTTTACCAAGAAACACCTTCAATGCTCGATTGTCTCCACCAAGTCTGTCCCCAAAATTGTCATGCTAGGTGGCCTAAACCTGGACATGCCTAAACCACCTGACCAAGTCCTAAAGCAATGGGACTCCCTAAATCTTTCTCAGATTATTAGCAATCCCACAAGATATGACTCCAAGCACCCCGAAAAGGCTACTCTCCTTGATGTTATCCTCACAATTAATCCTGATAGGTATCAGTCTGGTGCTTTCTGTAATGAGCTTAGGGAGGATAAACCTTAGGGATTTGTCATAGACGCTTGCCAAAAACCTTAATGAGCAAGCCTTCCTTCATGACCTGGCCTCAGTAAATTGGTATAGAATCAGCTTGATCCCCTTTTTCGAAGATGCTTGGGCCTTCTTTTTTTATATTTTCAGTGGTATTGTTGACATAAAGAAAATTTGAATTAAAAACAGGTTCAGCCCCTGGTTTGACTGTGATCTGGCAGTTACTCCACCTCAAGAATTCCATTTGTCGAAAGGCTCGGCACACATACTCAGGCTGACTGGCTCTCGTTCAGCCAAATGAGAAATAAGTGCACTCAGGCTATCCGGAAAGCCAAAGTTAGTTACTTTAAGGAGCAGTTCTCTCTCTGTGTGTCTAACCCCAAGAAGTTCTAGAAAACGGTTAAAGACCTGGATAATAAACCCTCTTCCTCGCAGCTGCCCATGTCCCTTAATGTTGATGATGTGGTTGTTACTGACAAGGAGCATATGGTTGAGCTATTTAACCATTTTAACCGGTCTCTCCTCTCTGGGGAGGTTCCCATTGCTTGGAAAGCAGCCACAGTGCGTCCTTTATTTAAAGGGGCAGATCAAGCTTATCCTAACTGTTATAGGCCAATTTCTATTTTTCCCTGTTTATCAAAAGTGTTGGAAAACTTGTAAATAATCAACTGACTGGCTTTCTTGATGTCTATAGTATTCTCTCTGGTATGCAATCTGGTTTCTGCTCAGGTTATGGATGTGTCACTGCAACCTTAAAGGTCCTAAATGATGTCACCCTTGCCCTTGATTCTAAGCAATGTTGTGCTGCTAGAAAAACCAAAGCTTTTGATACGGTAGACCATTCCATTCTTGTGGACCGGCTAAGGAGTATTGGTGTCTCTGACGGGTCTTATGCCTGGTTTGCTAACTACCTGTCTTAAAGAAAACAGTGTATAAAGTCAGAACACCTGCGGCCTCAGCCACTGCTTGTCACCAAGGGAGTACCCCAAGGCTCGATCCTAGGCCCCACGCACTTCTCAACAACAGCTCAGGCAGTAGGAAGCTCTCTCATCCATTTATATGCAGATGATAGTCTTATTCTCAGCTGGCCGCTCCCCGGATTTTGTGTTAAATGCTCTACAAAAAAGCTTTCTTAGTGTCCAACAAGCATTTTCTGCCCTTAACCTTGTTCTGAACACCTCCAAAACAAAGGTCATGTGGTTTGGTAAGAAGAATGCTCCTCTCCCCACCGGTGTTATTACGACCTCTGAGGGTTTAGAGCTTGAGGTACCTCATACAAGTACTTGGGAATATGGCTAGACGGTACACTGTCCTCTCAGCACATATCAAAGCTGCAAGCTAAGGTTAAATCTAGACTTGGTTTCCTCTATCGTAATCGCTCCTCTTTCACCCCAGCTGCCAAACTAACCCTGATTCAGATGACCATCCTACCCATGCTAGATTACGGAGACGTAATTTATAGATCGGCAGGTAAGGGTGCTTTCAAGCGGCTAGATGTTCTTTACCATTCGGCCATCAGATTTGCCACCAATGCTCCTTATAGGAAACATCACTGCACTCCTCTGTAAACTGGTCATCTGTATATCCGTCACAAGAGCCACTGGTTGATGGTTATTTATAAAACACTCTTAGGCCTCACTCCCCTCTATCTGAGATACATGTTGCAGCCCTCATCCTCCACATACAACACCCGTTCTGCCAGTCAAATTCTGTTAAAGGTCCCCAAAGCACACACATCCCTAGGTCGCTGCTCTTTTTAGATCGCTGCAGCTAGCGACTGGAACGAGCTGCAACAAACACTCAAACTGGACAGTTTTATCTCCATCTCTTCATTCAAAGACTCAATCATGGTCACTTACTGACAGTTGTGGCTGCTTTGTGTGATGTATTGTTGTCTCTACCTTCTTACCATGTTGTGCAGCTGCCATGTTGTTGTTGTTGTTTTGCTTCCTTGCTGTGTTGCTGCCATGCTGAGTTGTCTCAGGTCTCTCTTTATGTAGTGTTGTGGTGTCTCTCTTCTCGTGATGTGTGTTTTGTCCTATATTTTTATTTAGTATTTTTAATCCCAGCCCCTGTCCACGTCTCCGTGGGAGGGCTTTTGCCTTTTGGTAGGTCGTCATTATAAATAAGAACAAATTCTTTACTGACTTGCCTAGTTAAATAAAGGTTAAAAAAAATTCAACAGAAGCACACCCCTCAGCTTATTGCAATTAAAGCTCCTGAAATGTCTCATTCCCTCATTGCTCATTCATATTCCCACCATGGTGAAATGTCTATAAAAGATTTTCAACATGGTGAAATGTCTATAAAAGATTTTCAACATGGTGAAATGAGGATAAAAGACTTTCAACATGGTGAAATGAGGATAAAAGCCTCACACATAAAAGCCTCATACATCCGAAACATACATATATCTGATTACATACACAAATACATTGCACACAGTCACAAATCCACACATTCCTTATCATGCTGTGCTTCCTCACACACACACACACACACACACACACACACAAAGATATAAAGATACACGCACACGAAAACACACACACACACACACACACACACAGAGTTCTCAGATTGCTGTCTTTATGCAGAGCGTTTCTGTTAAAGTGAGAGCTCCCTGTCTAAGCTGGAAAGAAACCCAAGTTAAAAATACACACTGGCACACAGATCCCCAAAATAAAGAAGACAGAGAGGAGTTATAGAATCACAACATTTTCATTTAGTGCTTACTTACCTTCTTCTTTCTGTTCACAAAGCCCCAGTAATCCTAACCCTCTTTAGAGTCATGGTGCAGCCCATGCAGAGTTAATTGGAAAAGTGTCTTCCATTCGTGGGCATGATTAAAATGCACTATGCTGTGGTGAGAGATAAAGAGTTGGAGAGATGGAAGGAGATGTAGAGTAAAGCTCGCTATGAGGTAGAGAGGAGGGGTGCATGCTTGTTAGCCACAGTGCCTGAGGGGTAGGGTAGATGGCTGTTGGCAGAGCATGGGGTGATCTAAGGTCTATGTCCACCCTGAGGGCCTTTATGAAACTGTGCACACAGAGGGCTCAACAAGTCATTGGATCTGCTCATCTGAGCCAACATTTTGGCTCTAGCACCTCAAAAACAAGTTACTCCATTTGATGTGATAAGGAGAGAGGGAAAGGCCCTCACCTGCAGTTGCGTTAGAAGACACTGACACAATTTCTATCCCACTGCTCAAAACCATTCTCCACTGTTTCTAACACCTCCCTCTGTGGAATATTCATGATATTAACACACGTCCCAGTTCACATTGCACTGTTTGTGTTACAGTGTGTGTGAATGTGTGTCTTAGAAGAGATGAGCAAATTTGGTGTCTATTTGCAAGTGATTGTGTGGTGGGTGTTTTTGACTCTGAGGTTTGTATGTCTGTGTGTGCATGTGTGGCAATGCTCTCGAGTGTGTTATGTGAAACGTGTGTGTTCCTGATCCTGTGGTGTGATTGTGTGACAAAGCAGCGCTGGGAAGAAATGGGCTTGGCTCACCCACACCTCTGGGCCATCTTGAACCCCTCTTCCCCAGCCCAGAGCACCCCAAGGCGGGCTTTACCCCAGAAGATTATCCATCCTCCACGGCTTTCCCCCATGGCGGGTTGGCTCAGTGGCCAGGCCAGGGCTCCTCTAGGGCGGGTAGCTGCGGGCTGGGCCTCCACTGGGGCTCTGCTGGAGTACCCTGGGTGGGAGCCAGCTGGTGAGGAGAGATCACTGAGCACCCCAGGCACAGATATAGAAGAACGAGGCTGCTCACTGAGCACAGCCATAGCCCCATGGTGGTTCTCCTATTTCAGTCCCTGCATACACCACCACTATTGTCACAGAAAAGAACAGGCTACATTTTCTGTTCACTTTGTTCAGAGGCAGTGGACTCAATAGGGGTGGAGACTAATTATAAAAGCCTGAGTGAGCTGTTGTATTGTACAATAACGTCTCCAGGAAGAATTCAATCAAACGATAGGAAGCCATAAGAGAGGGTGAAAAAACATAGGCCAGGAAAAGGATTGTTTTTCATTTAGAAGCTAAATGAGGTTTCACTGTTTCAACTGTAAAAATTGTCCAACTAATTACCGTACATTACCACAAACATACATGTTCAAGGTGCCTTTTTTCCACAGTGTGTATGTATGTCACAGTGTTGATTCTAACCTGAAGTGAATGGGTTTCACACTGTGGTAACAAATCGAGCAGTGTGTTCTCCTGGAGTGTTCTTCTCACAAACGATGCACATGATCGTTTCCCACCACTCTGGTCCCACCACTCAATGCCCCTGTGTCCAAAGCGAGGTCCATACAGAAATGATTTGTCGAGATAGGTGTGGAAAAACATGACTGGCCTGCACAGAGCCCTGACCTCAACCCCATCGATCACCTTTGGGATGAATTGGAACACCGACAGCGAGCCAGGCCTAATCACCCAACATCAGTGGCGCTCTTGTGGCAGAATGGAAGCAAGAACCTGGAGCAATGTTCCAACATCTAGTGGAAAGCCTTCCCATAAGAGTGGAGTTATAGCAAAAAAAGGGGAACAACTCCATGTTAGTGCCCATGATTTTGGAATGAGATGTTCGAATAGCAAATGTCCACATATTCTTGGATTTGTAGTGTATATACAGTTGAAGTCGGAAGTTTACATACACTTAGGTTGGAGTCATTAAAACTAATTTTTCAACCACTCCACAAATTTCTTGTTAACAAACTATAGTTTTGGCAAGTTGGTTAGGGCATCTACTTTGTGCATGACACAAGTCATTGTTCCAACAATTGTTTACAGACAGATTATTTCACTTATAATTCGCTGTATCACAATTCTAGTGGGTCAGAAGTTTACATACACTAAGTTGACTGTGCCTTTAAACAGCTTGGAAAATTACAGAAAATTATGTCATGGCTTTAGAAGCTTCTGATAGGCTAGTTGATATAATTTGAGTCAATTGGAGGTGTACCTGTGGATGTATTTCAAGGCCTACCTTCAAACTCAGTGCCTCCTTGCTTGACATCATGGGAAAATCCAAAGAAATCAGCCAAGACTCAGAAAAAAAATTGTAGACCTCCACAAGTCTGGTTCATCCTTGGGAGCAATTTCCAAACGCCTGAAGGTACCACGTTCATCTGTACAAACAATAGTACGCAAATATAAACACCATGGGACCACGCAGCCGTCATACCGCTCAGGAAGGAGATGCGTTCTGTCTCCTAGAGATGGTGGTACTTTGGTGCGAAAAGTGAAAATCAATCCCAGAACAACAGCAAACAACCTTGTGAAGATGCTGGAGGAAACAGGTACAAAAGTATCTATATCCACAGTAAAACGAGTCCTATATCTACATAACCTGAAAGGCCGCTCAGCAAGGAAGAAGCCACTGCTCCAAAACCGCCATAAAAAAGCCAGACTACGGTTTGCAACTGCATATGGGGACAAAGATTGTACTTTTTGGAGAAATGTCCTCTGGTCTGATGAAGCAAAAATAGAACTGTTTGGCCATAATGACCATCGTTATGTTTGGAGGAAAAAGGGGGAGGCTTGCAAGCCGAAGAGCACCATCCCAACCGTGAAGCACGGGGGTGGCAGCATCATGTCGTGGGGCTGCTTTGCTGCAGGAGGGACTGGTGCACTTCACAAAATAGATGGCATCATGAGGCAGGAAAATGATGTGGACATATTGAATGAACATCTCAAGACATCAGTCAGGAAGTTAAAGCTTGGTCGCAAATGGGTCTTCCAAATTGACTCCAAGCATACTTCCAAAGTTGTGGCAAAATGGCTTAAGGACAACAAAGTCAAGGTATTGGAGTGGCCATCACAAAGCCCTGACCTCAATCCTATAGAAGATTTGTGGGCAGAAATGATAAAGCGTGTGCAAGCAAGGATGCCTACAAACCTGACTCAGTTACACCAGCTCTGTCAGGAGGAATGGGCCAAAAATCATCCAACTTATTGTGGGAAGCTTGTGGAAGGCTACCCAAAACGTTTGACCCAAGTTAAACAATTTAAAGGCAATGCTACCAAATACTAATTGAGCGTATGTAAACTTCTGACCCACTGGGAATGTGATGAAAGAAATAAAAGCTCAAATAAATCATTCTTTCTACTATTATTCTGACATTTCACATTCTTAAAATAAAGTGGTGATCCTAACTGACCAAAGAAAGTGAATTTTTACTAGGATTAAATGTTTAGGAATTGTAGGTGTATGTAAACTTCCGACTTCAACTGTATATATATATGACTCTAGACACATGAAGGCTGTATGTATGCATAGTATCATCATCCTAAGTCCCTGGGATATACGTGAATTTGTTAGAAATCCTTCTATGCAGCTCCGCATCACAACAAACCACATCGTCTCCCTGTGTATGTATGAGACAATAAAGAGACAATAAAGATGTATTCAATGACCTCACACCACAAGGAGAAAATTGAGGTTGAAGAAAAAAAAGCAGGGAAAAGGAGGAAGTTCTCAGACGAGGTGCGTCGTCCTTTAGAGGTTGGATCTTTGTGCTCTCAGGTAAAGATCACACTTAGGCTTTCTCAGTGTGTGGAGTTGACAATCATTGTGTGGTCAGAAAGGAGAAATCTCAGCCATCCAAAGGAACTGCCAATAAAAAGAGTGTGCTGAGATTCAAGGCTTCAAGGCTTCAAGTTTGCAGGACTACAGGGCTGCAAGGCTGTGTGGCACTAGCTCGGCTAACGGTGGTTTTAGAAAGGCCATCATAGCAAGGCTGTGCGTCTCTGAAGTCTTGCAAATCACCTCAATGTGTAGGCATGGCATTTTGCTCGAGAGTAAAGCTTTGGAGTGTAAGGGAAGCCAGCAAGGCCCTGACACACACACTCCCACACACACACACACGTAAACACACACACACACGTACAAACGCAAACACACACATGTACAAACGCAAACACACACACACACGCAAACACACACACATACACACGCAAAAACGCACACATACACACGCATAAACTCACACACGCAAACACACACACGCGCAAACACACACACACATAGGCTATGTACGCACACGCACAAGCAAAGGTGGAAAACATCAAGAAGCAGAGAGAGAAGCTGACAGGAGAAGGGAAAGAAATCTAGAGGTAGCAGAGATGGAGAGAAGAGGATGAGGAGGGGAAACGGGATAGAAATAACAGAGAAGGAAGATAAGATTAGAAAGAAGTGGGGGAGAAGGAAGATGAGAGAGGGAGAAGTGGATAGAAGAATATATGAAATGACTAAGAGTAGTGAAGGAGAAAACAGGTTGGAGATGGAAAAGTAAGAAATAAGAGTGGGAGGAGGAGTGGGAGAGAATTATAGAAAAAGTGCAAAGACAGAAGAAGTAGAGAGGATGGATGGAAGACCAAGCATTTAGAGATACTTAGCAACACCATGCACAGAGCTGGCAAGAGAAAGAACCAAGATGAGAGATAGAGAAATAAAGACAAAGCATATTGTCAGAAGACAGTCCAACGAGAGAGAACAAGAGCATGAGAGTGTGTTCAAGTTATTCCAGAGCGAAGGAGGGAGGGAGAGAGAAGAAGAGGAGGAGGAGGGTGAGTAAAAGGCGAGAGAGAGAGAGAGATGGTGGTGATTTGTAGATGCTATCTATCAGTGCAGGAAGATGTGTGTGACACAATCTCAAATTGGAAATCTCTGTTTCAATCTCGCATCACTCTGTGGTTGCCCGATCCACTGATAACGAGACCAGACTAATTCTATTAAAAATAGCCTGTGAATGCAGTGGTGGCAGGGAAACAGGCAGAGGAAGAGACATGCAGGGAAGCAGCCCCTAAGACCAAACTACCCCAGTGAGTCTGAAAAACGACCCTAAACTTTCTATCGCCAACACATCTGACTACACATCCAGCTCTCTTACCTCTCTCTCCCTCCATCTCTCAACTAGCCCCCTGCTTTATCTCACTACCCATCCAGCTCTCTTACCTCTCCCTCCATCTCTCAACTAGCCCCCTGCTCTATCTGACTACCCATCCAGCTCTCTTACCTCTCTCTCCATCTCTCAACTAGCCCCCTGCTCTATCTGACTACCCATCCAGCTCTCTTACCTCTCTCTCCCTCCATCTCTCAACTAGCCCCCTGCTTTATCTGACTACCCATCTGTCTCTCTGTCTATCTACCCCTTCTGTCTCTCTATCTGTCTATCTGTCTCTCTATCTGTCTATCTGTCTATCTGTCTCTCTATCTCTCTATCTATCTATCTATCTATCCCTGCTGTCTATCTATCTACCCCATCTGCCTCTATCTATCTACCCCATCTGTCTCTCTATCTATCTACCCCATCTGTCTCTTTATCTATCTACCCCATCTGTCTCTTTATCTATCTACCCCATCTGTCTCTATCTATCTACCCCATCTGTCTCTATCTATCCACCCCATCTGTCTCTCTATCTATCCACCCCATCTGTCTCTCTATCTATCCACCCCATCTGTCTCTATCTATCTACCCCATCTGTCTCTATCTATCTACCCCATCTGTCTCTATCTATCTACACCATCTGTCTCTCTATCTATCTACCCCATCTGTCTCTATCTATCTACCCCATCTGTCTCTCTATCTATCCACCCCATCTGTCTCTATCTATCTACCCCATCTGTCTCTATCTATCTACCCCATCTGTCTCTCTATCTATCTATCCCATCTGTCTCTATCTATCCACCCCATCTGTCTCTATCTATCCACCCCATCTGTCTCTATCTATCTACCCCATCTGTCTCTCTATCTATCCACCCATCTGTCTCTATCTATCCCCCCCATCTGTCTCTATCTATCTACCCCATCTGTCTCTATCTATCTACCCCATCTGTCTCTCTCTCAATCTAACCCCATCTGTCTCTCTATCTATCCACCCATCTGTATCTATCTATCTACCCCATCTGTCTCTCTATCTATCCCATCTGTCTCTCAATCTATCTACCCCATCTGTCTCTAACTATCCACCCCATCTGTCTCCCTATCTATCCACCCCATCTGTCTCTATCTATCTACCCCATCTGTCTCTATCTATCCACCCCTCTCTATATCTATCACCCCATCTGTCTTATCTATCTACCCATCTGTCTCTCTATCTATCTACCCCATGTCTATATCTAACCCCATCGTCTCTCTATCTATCACCCCATCTGTCTCTATCTATCCAACCCATCTGTCTATCTATCTACCCCATCTGTCTCTATCTATCTACCCCAATCTGTCCTTTATCTATACCCCATCTGTCTCTATCTATCCACCCATCTGTCTCGATCTAGATACCCCATCTGTCTATATCTACCCCATGTCTCCATATATCTACCCCATCTGGCTATATCTATCTACCATCTGGCTCTATCTATCTACCCATGTCTCTTCTATCCACCACATCTGTGTCTCTATCTATCCCCCATCTGTCTCTATCTATATACCCATCTGTCTCATCTATCTACCCCATCTGTCTCTATCTAACCCCATCTGTCTCTCTATCTATCCACCCATCTGTCTCTCTATCATCTACCCATCTGTCTCTATCTATCTACCCCATCGTCTCTATATCCAACCATCTGTCTCTATCTATCTACCATCTGTCTCTATCTAACCCATCTGTCCCTATCTATCTACCCCATCTGTCCTCTCTATCTATCCACCCCATCTGTCTCTCTATCTATCCACCCCATCTGTCTCTATCTATCTACCCCCATCTGTCTCTATCTATCCACCCCATCTGTCTCTCTATCCATCTACCCCATCTGTCTCTCTATCTATCTACCCCATCTGTCTCTTTATCTATCCCCCCATCTGTCTCTCTATCTATCCACCCATCTGTCTCTATCTATCTACCCCATCTGTCTCTATCTATCCACCCCATCTGTCTCTCTATCCATCTACCCCATCTGTCTCTCTATCTATCTACCCCATCTGTCTCTTTATCTATCCACCCCATCTGTCTCTCTATCTATCTACCCCATCTGTCTCTATCTATCCACCCCATCTGTCTCTATCTATCTACCCCATCTGTCTCTATCTATCTACCCCATCTGTCTCTCTATCTATCCCCCCATCTGTATCTATCTATCTACCCCATCTGTCTCTCTATCTATCCCATCTGTCTCTCAATCTATCTACCCCATCTGTCTCTAACTATCCACCCCATCTGTCTCCCTATCTATCCACCCCATCTGGCTCTATCTATCTACCCCATCTGTCTCTATCTATCCACCCCATCTGTCTCTATCTATCTACCCCATCTGTCTCTATCTATCTACCCCATCTGTCTCTCTATCTATCTACCCCATCTGTCTCTATCTATCTACCCCATCTGTCTCTCTATCTATCCACCCCATCTGTCTCTATCTATCCAACCCATCTGTCTCTATCTATCTACCCCATCTGTCTCTATCTATCTACCCCATCTGTCTCTTTATCTATCTACCCCATCTGTCTCTATCTATCCACCCCATCTGTCTCGATCTATCTACCCCATCTGTCTCTATCTATCTACCCCATCTGTCTCCATCTATCTACCCCATCTGGCTCTCTATCTATCTACCCCATCTGTCTCTCTATCTATCTACCCCATCTGTCTCTCTATCCACCCCATCTGTCTCTATCTATCTACCCCATCTGTCTCTATCTATCTACCCCATCTGTCTCTCTATCTATCTACCCCATCTGTCTCTCTATCTATCTACCCATCTGTCTCTCTATCCACCCCATCTGTCTCTATCTATCTACCCCATCTGTCTCTATCTATCTACCCCATCTGTCTCTCTATCTATCTACCCCATCTGTCTCTCTATCCACCCCATCTGTCTCTATCTATCTACCCCATCTGTCTCTATCTATCCCATCTGTCTCTCTATCTTCTACCCCATCTGTCTCTCTATCCACCCCATTCTGTCTCTATCTATCCACACCATCTGTTCTCTATCTATCCACCCCATCTGTCTCTATCTATTCCACCCCATCTGTCTCTCTATTATCCACCCATATGTCTCTATCACCATCTGTCTCTCTATCTATCCACCCCATCTGTCTCTCTATATCCTACACCATCTGTCTCTATCTATCTACCCCATCTGTCTCTATCTATCTACCAATCTGCTCATCTATCTATTACCCCTTCTGTCTCTCTATCTATCAACCCCATTCTGTCTCTATCTATCAACCCCATCTGTCTCTATCTATCCACCCCATCTGTTCTCTATCTATCCACCCCATCTGTCTCTCTATCTATCCACCCCATCTGTCTCTCTATCTATCCACCCCATCTGTCTCTATCTATCCACCCCATCTGTCTCTATCTGTCTACCCCATCTGTCTCTATCTATCCACCCCATCTGTCTCTCTATCTATCTACCCCATCTGTCTCTCTATCTATCTACCCCATCTGTCTCTCTATCTATCCACCCCATCTGTCTCTCTATCTATCTACCCCATCTGTCTCTCTATCTATCTACCCCATCTGTCTCTCTATCTATCCAACCCATCTGTCTCTCTATCTATCTACCCCATCTGTCTCTATCTATCTACCCCATCTGTCCCTATCTATCTACCCCATCTGTCTCTCTATCTATCCACCCCATCTGTCTCTCTATCTATCCACCCCATCTGTCTCTATCTATCTACCCCATCTGTCTCTATCTATCCACCCCATCTGTCTCTCTATCCATCTACCCCATCTGTCTCTCTATCTATCTACCCCATCTGTCTCTATCTATCCCTCCATCTGTCTCTCTATCTATCTACCCCATCTGTCTCTCTATCTATCTACCCCATCTGTCTCTCTATCTATCCACCCCATCTGTCTCTATCTATCTACCCCATCTGTCTCTATCTATCCACCCCATCTGTCTCTATCTATCTACCCCATCTGTCTCTATCTATCTACCCCATCTGTCTCTCTATCTATCTACCCCATCTGTCTCTCTATCTATCTACCCCATCTGTCTCTATCTATCCACCCCATCTGTCTCTCTATCTATCTACCCCATCTGTCTCTATCTATCCACCCCATCTGTCTCTATCTATCCACCCCATCTGTCTCTATCTATCCACCCCATCTGTCTCTCTATCTATCCACCCCATCTGTCTCTCTATCTATCTACCCCATCTGTCTCTATCTATCTACCCCATCTGTCTCTATCTATCCACCCCATCTGTCTCTATCTATCCACCCCATCTGCTGTCTCTATCTATCCCACCCCATCTGTCTCTATCTATCCACCCCATCTGTCTCTATCTATCTACCCCATCTGTCTCTATCTATCCACCCCATCTGTCTATCTATCCACCCCATCTGTCTCTATCTATCCACCCCATCTGTCTCTATCTATCCACCCCATCTGTCTCTATCTATCCACCCCATCTGTCTCTCTATCTATCCACCCCATCTGTCTCTCTATCTATCTATCTATCTATCTACCCCATCTGTCTCTATCTATCTACCCCATCTGTCTATCTATCTATCCACCCCATCTGTCTCTCTATCTATCTACCCCATCTGTCTCTATCTATCTACCCCATCTGTCTCTCTATCTATCTATCCCATCTGTCTCTATCTATCCACCCCATCTGTCTCTATCTATCTACCCCATCTGTCTCTCTATCTATCTACCCCATCTGTCTCTCTATCTATCTACCCCATCTGTCTCTATCTATCTACCCCATCTGTCTCTATCTATCTACCCCATCTGTCTCTATCTATCCACCCCATATGTCTCTATCTATCCACCCCATCTGTCTCTATCTATCTACCCCATCTGTCTCTCTATCCACCCCATCTGTCTCTCTATCTATCTACCCCATCTGTCTCTCTATCTACCCCATCTGTCTCTCTATCTATCTACCCCATCTGTCCCTCTATCTATCTACCCCATCTGTCTCTATCTATCCCATCTGTCTGTTCTTATCTCTCCCTACAGGTTAGTGTTTTCATTTAGAAGCTGCTCTGCTCTGATTCTCTGGCTTTCTCTCCTCCTTAAGACAATCTAACTCCCTCCCTCCCTCCCTCGTTCTTCTCTCGGTCTCTGTCCTCAAAGGCATGTGCTAAGTTCTCATCAAATTATGTTCACAAAGTTAACCTTGTGTAGAAAAATCTGAGTGACAGGTCTTGGCTCTTTCATCTTCATCTGCGACTCTTCAGCCTACAGGAGTAGAGGAAGAGGACCCGCCTGTCACTGGTTTAACCAATAAGAGAGTAGAGGGGCAGCTATAATCACCAATCAGTAGCCGGCAGACCAATCTGACTGTACTGTAAAGACAATGACTGGATTCACAGAACAGAGTGAAGTTGAAAAGATCCAGCAGCTCGACTAACTCTCAGTGCTCAGAGAAAATAACTCATACATGAAATCCTAACGAGCCTCCTCATAACAGGTCTGCAGAGACCCGCAGTTGTCAGAAAAGAGGATTTGATAAATATGAGCGAGTAAGTCGGCACAAAAGAGCAAAGAACAGTTCAGGACACTTCTCGCCTCACTATAATATGCTTCAGAACACAAGACAACATTTTCCCAGAGTACTCCCACCATAAAGAGCAGAAATGGGAAAGTGGGTTTTCCCACGTAAAAAAGTAAACACCCAAGACTCCACCAGGGAAAATGAATTAATCAACCAGTCATTAGTTTGTATCTGCTGCAGACGAGGGTTTCTACTGAATGAACAGACCATGGAGAAGGAAAATGTTCATTCAACTGTGAGAAAGACACTGACTCTCTCTCTCAGTGTGTGTGTGTGTGTGTGTGTGTGTGTGTGTGTGTGTGTGTGTGTGTGTGTGTGTGTGTGTGTGTGTGTGTGTGTGTGTGTGTCACACTTTGCAACTAACGTTGATCATTTCCTGTCATGCCAATAAAGTCAATCTTAACACAAATCTGAATGTGAGTAGAGTCGCAAAGGCAGAGAGATCAAGAGGGAGATAATTTGGTAGACAGTTGGGAGACAGTCAAGGGAGAGAGAGAGAGAAAAAGAGAGAGAGAGACAGACAGACAGACAGACAGACAGACAGACAGACAGACAGACAGAAATATACAGAGGGACATTTCTATAATCTGGGCTCTAAATGAGATGGTGACTGCCGAGGTGGGAGTAAGGGCCTGGGTGTGTGATTGGAGGATGGGCAGAGCTATTGGAAAGATGACATAAGAGATAAAGAGAGTTGTAATGGTTTGGGAGGAGAAGACCTTAGAACAAAAGGGTATCTCTGAAACAGGACTTACAACATATCCTCTATCCTGGTTCATAGAGTCAGGAACACACAGATCGCGACATAGGCCTATAGCCAATCCTAAACCAAGTTAAGGATGGACCAAACTCTTTAAAAACCAACCAAAGTATTTTGGCCCTCATCTCTCAAATCTCCTCCAGACTCAGCCGACGGCCTTTCTTCCAAAAAGAAAGTCCAGCGGGCAAATTGTGGCATGGGGAGTCATACTGAGTGACAGAGTCAAGCCTAATCAAGGTAAAGCCTCTGCAGTATCAGTCTTGACAGACCCACAAAGCTTACCCAACACTAAAGCCAAGTTTAACTAGAACAACACCACGTTTGTCTGACGGCCAAGTGCAGTCAGTCCATACTCCTGATCGATGGATAGAGTGAAAACCAACTGTCTAATCAATCTGTTCATCCCACCTCTGTCTTTCTCCCATCTCCTCGTGGTTAAAACCTGGCAATTAATACTGGCATTCGATGGCACTGGTGATTTAGAGTAAGCTCTCCTCAACTCTCAATGGTGTGACATTCACGATAGGCCAAGAGAGCACATCTTAGTCAGGACAGAAGACAGCAGCCATTCACTCTCCACACACAGGCAGAAACATTCATTCACCAGGAGAAGAACTGTCTGTTAGTGGTCTGACTGAGCAGCCATTTTGAAGGATAAGAAAGAGTGGATTTGATGCCCTATTCCCTATATAGTGCACTACGTTTGGCCAGAACACTTAACCTTACTTTCTGCAGCTTTGGCCAAAAGTTGTGCATTACGGGGAATAGAGTGTCATTTGAGATTTGCACACCACAACGAGGGAGCAAAGGTTGAGCAGAAAGGAAAGACAAGGATGTTTTGGAAAGCGGGTTGATTTCCAAGTGAAAACACTCATAGTTAGAGGAGCTCTTCTCTCAGCATCTCCCAGGAAGCTAGGATCAAACAGCGCGAGTTAAGGGTCTCTCATTACAATGATGCAGGCCACGGCTGATGAGACACCAATCGGCGTGGATGAATGTGACTTTTGGCTCGGGTTATAGATAGTCCTATTCTTCACGAGACGGGTTGCTTTTATTCCACTGATAGTGCATTGAATAGATCTGTGTGAAGACCCGGGAGACTTGCTGGTAGTTAATCCATTCATTAGGGAAAGAGAGAAGTTAATTGACGACAGCTGCATTTCTCTGAGTTTATACAATTGACTTTTTAACAGCATCTCTTTAAACGGAAAAAGCAATTATCAATAAATGCAGGGCAATCTTCGCACGATGAATCAAGCTCAAATGAGCTTTTCTTCTCCTTCTCTCCTCCTTCCAAAGCCGTGTTGGCAGCACAGCGTTGGAGTGAGTTGTCGTGTCGAGCCACCACGCAACAAAAATAAAACACTCCACGGCAAACAATGAAATGGAGACGCTCCCAATTTGAAGAGAGATCAAAGGTGAGCCAGAACACTGATGACTGAAGAAGACAGAGACGAGTATTAAACTGTTGAAGAGAGACACAGGGAATAGAGGGAGTGAGAGGAGCTCCAAATGAATGATTAGATGGGAGGAATGGGGGGAGAGAGAGGAGAGAGGAGCTCTGACTGAATGATTAGATGGGAGGAATGGGGGGAGAGAGAGGAGAGAGAGGAGCTCTGACTGAATGATTAGATGGGAGGAATGGGGGGAGAGAGAGGAGAGAGAGGAGCTCTGACTGAATGATTAGATGGGAGGAATGGGGGAGAGAGAGGAGCTCTGACTGAATGATTAGATGGGGGAATGGGGGGAGAGAGAGGAGCTCTGAATGATTAGATGGGAGGAATGGGGGGAGAGAGAGGAGCTCTGACTGAATGATTAGATGGGGGAATGGGGGGAGAGAGAGGAGCTCTGACTGAATGATTAGATGGGGGAATGGGGGGAGAGAGAGGAGAGAGAGGAGCTCTGACTGAATGATTAGATGGGGGAATGGGGGGAGAGAGAGGAGCTCTGACTGAATGATTAGATGGGAGGAATGGGGGGAGAGAGAGGAGCTCTGACTGAATGATTAAATGGGGGGAATGGGGGGAGAGAGAGGAGCTCTGACTGAATGATTAGATGGGGGAATGGGGGGAGAGAGAGGAGCTCTGACTGAATGATTAGATGGGGGGAATGGGGGGAGAGAGAGGAGAGAGAGGAGCTCTGACTGAATGATTAAATGGGGGGAATGGGGGGAGAGAGAGGAGCTCAAAATTAATAATTAGATGGGAGGAATGGGGGAGTGAGAGGAGCTCTGACTGAATGATTAAATGGGGGGAATGGGGGAGAGAGAGGAGCTCTGACTGAATGATTAGATGGGAGGAATGGGGGGAGAGAGAGGAGCTCTGACTGAATGATTAGATGGGGGAATGGGGGGAGAGAGAGGAGCTCTGACTGAATGATTAGATGGGGGAATGGGGGGAGAGAGAGGAGAGAGAGGAGCTCAAAATTAATAATTAGATGGGAGGAATGGGGGGAGTGAGAGGAGCTCTGACTGAATGATTAGATGGGGGAATGGGGGGAGAGAGAGGAGCTCAAAATTAATGATTAGATGGGAGGAATGGGGGGAGAGAGAGGAGAGAGAGGAGCTCTGACTGAATGATTAGATGGGGGAATGGGGGGAGAGAGAGGAGCTCTGACTGAATGATTAGATGGGGGAATGGGGGGAGAGAGAGGAGCTCAAAATTAATGATTAGATGGGAGGAATGGGGGGAGAGAGAGGAGCTCTGACTGAATGATTAGATGGGGGATGGGGGGAGAGAGGAGCTCTGACTGAATGATTAGATGGGAGGAATGGGGGGAGAGAGAGGAGCTCTGACTGAATGATTAGATGGGAGGAATGGGGGGAGAGAGAGGAGCTCTGACTGAATGATTAGATGGGAGGAATGGGGGGAGAGAGAGGAGCTCTGACTGAATGATTAGATGGGAGGAATGGGGGGAGAGAGAGGAGAGAGAGGAGCTCTGACTGAATGATTAGATGGGAGGAATGGGGGGAGAGAGAGGAGCTCTGACTGAATGATTAGATGGGAGGAATGGGGGGAGAGAGAGGAGCTCTGACTGAATGATTAGATGGGGGGAGAGAGAGGAGAGAGTTGACGCAGTGCTGGAAGACAAGGGAGAAACGTGAGGGAGTTGAGGGGACTGGAACATGTGAAAATGGAAACATTTGAAACCACACTTGGCAACACACAATAAGATTTCAGTATGGAAATGGAAGAAGTTTTATGATGAGAAATGAGGTGTGAGGGGAGATACAAAGGGAGGATTACAAGGATAGAGGACTCGGCAATGTATGGGCGAGAGAGAGAAAGAAACGAGTGAAAAAGATAGAGTCAGAGAAAGCGACAGAGAGTAAATTACAGCGGGAGGGAGGGAGGAGAGGGAAGAGGATTAGAGAGTAAGGCTATATGTGTGAAAAGAAAAGATAGAAACAGAAGAAACAGAGGGAATGAGGACAGATGATAGAAGGACTGAGCCGTTTGAGAGGCGGAATAGAGAGCAGGAGAAGCCCTGCGGTGTATGAGAGACATGGCAACAGCTACTGTTAGTGCCGATCAATTTCCCCTCCCTCAATAATAAATGTGACGAGGCCGGTGGGCTGTTATCAGACGTGCCTGACCGACCGAAACACAATCCCCACAGGGATCCCTCATACACTCACACACACATACTGGCATAACACACACACACACTGGCATAACACACACACACTGGCAAAACACACGCATACACACACATATACTAAATGCTGTCATAAACACCATATACACAGAAACACAAAGCCCAGGAGCACACAGTCACTCAGTGTTATGGCCATAGATTCTAGAATACACACATACACAGACACCAACTGCACTTTCTCCTCAAACCACACAAACCACAAACTGTCATCAGCATTCACCATATGTTCTCTTGCCTTCTCTCTCTCCATTTATCTCCCTCTCTCATTTTTTCTTTCTCAACAGAGGCTCGTGGTGAGATTCATGCTCATCTCGTGGTGATGACAGCCATGACCTGGTGTCACTAGTGCTTTTAACAGTGCAGCTGTAAATGTAGCAACAGGCATGTGGAAAAACCTAACAGTGACAGAACATGACAGGAACAGCTCTCTCTCTTTCCCATATCTGTAAGGAACAGCTCCCTCGCTACCCATATCTGTCAGGAACAGCTCTCTCTCTACCCATATCTGTAAGGAACAGCTCCCTCGCTACCCATATCTGTCAGGAACAGCTCTCTCTACCCATATCTGTCAGGAACAGCTCTCTCTCTACCCATATCTGTAAGGAACAGCTCCCTCGCTACCCATATCTGTCAGGAACAGCTCTCTCTCTACCCATATCTGTTAGGAACAGCTCCCTCGCTACCCATATCTGTAAGGAACAGCTCTCTCTCTACCCATATCTGTCAGGAACAGCTCTCTCGCTACCCATATCTGTCAGGAACAGCTCCCTCTCTACCCATATCTGTAAGGAACAGCTCCCTCGCTACCCATATCTGTCAGGAACAGCTCTCTCTCTACCCATATCTGTAAGGAACAGCTCTCTCTCTACCCATATCTGTCAGGAACAGCTCTCTCTACCCATATCTGTAAGGAACAGCTCCCTCGCTACCCATATCTGTCAGGAACTGCTCTCTCTCTACCCATATCTGTCAGGAACAGCTCTCTCTCTACCCATATCTGTCAGGAACAGCTCTCTCTCTACCCATATCTGTCAGGAACAGCTCCCTCGCTACCCATATCTGTCAGGAACAGCTCTCTCTCTACCCATATCTGTTAGGAACAGCTCCCTCGCTACCCATATCTGTCAGGAACAGCTCTCTCTCTACCCATATCTGTCAGGAACTGCTCTCTCTCTACCCATATATGTCAGGAACAGCTCTCTCTCTACCCATATCTGTCAGGAACAGCTCTCTCTCTACCCATATCTGTAAGGGACAGCTCCCTCGCTACCCATATCTGTAAGGAACAGCTCCCTCGCTACCCATATCTGTCAGGAACAGCTCTCTCTCTCTACCCATATCTGTCAGGAACAGCTCTCTCTCTACCCATATCTGTAAGGAACAGCTCCCTCGCTACCCATATCTGTCAGGAACAGCTCTCTCTCTACCCATATCTGTCAGGAACAGCTCTCTCTCTACCCATATCTGTCAGGAACAGCTCTCTCTCTACCCATCTGTCAAGAACAGCTCTCTATCTACCCATATCTGTCAGGAACAGCTCTCTCTCTACCCATCTCTGTCAGGAACAGCTCTCTCTCTACCAATATCTGTCAGGAACAGCTCTCTCTTTACATATATCTGTCAGGAACAGCTCTCTATCTACCCATATCTGTCAGGAACAGCTCTCTCTTTACATATATCTGTCAGGAACAGCTCTCTTTTTACATATATCAGTCAGGAACAGCTCTCTCTCTACCCAAATCTGTCAGGAACAGCTCTCTCGCTACCCATATCTGTCAGGAACAGCTCCCTCTCTACCCATATCTGTAAGGAACAGCTCCCTCGCTACCCATATCTGTCAGGAACAGCTCTCTCTCTACCCATATCTGTAAGGAACAGCTCTCTCTCTACCCATATCTGTCAGGAACAGCTCTCTCTACCCATATCTGTCAGGAACAGCTCTCTCTCTACCCATATCTGTAAGGAACAGCTCCCTCGCTACCCATATCTGTCAGGAACTGCTCTCTCTCTACCCATATCTGTCAGGAACAGCTCTCTCTCTACCCATATCTGTCAGGAACAGCTCTCTCTCTACCCATATCTGTCAGGAACAGCTCCCTCGCTACCCATATCTGTCAGGAACAGCTCTCTCTCTACCCATATCTGTTAGGAACAGCTCCCTCGCTACCCATATCTGTCAGGAACAGCTCTCTCTCTACCCATATCTGTCAGGAACTGCTCTCTCTCTACCCATATATGTCAGGAACAGCTCTCTCTCTACCCATATCTGTCAGGAACAGCTCTCTCTCTACCCATATCTGTAAGGGACAGCTCCCTCGCTACCCATATCTGTAAGGAACAGCTCCCTCGCTACCCATATCTGTCAGGAACAGCTCTCTCTCTCTACCCATATCTGTCAGGAACAGCTCTCTCTCTACCCATATCTGTAAGGAACAGCTCCCTCGCTACCCATATCTGTCAGGAACAGCTCTCTCTCTACCCATATCTGTCAGGAACAGCTCTCTCTCTACCCATATCTGTCAGGAACAGCTCTCTCTCTACCCATCTGTCAAGAACAGCTCTCTATCTACCCATATCTGTCAGGAACAGCTCTCTCTCTACCCATATCTGTCAGGAACAGCTCTCTCTCTACCAATATCTGTCAGGAACAGCTCTCTCTTTACATATATCTGTCAGGAACAGCTCTCTATCTACCCATATCTGTCAGGAACAGCTCTCTCTTTACATATATCTGTCAGGAACAGCTCTCTTTTTACATATATCAGTCAGGAACAGCTCTCTCTCTACCCAAATCTGTCAGGAACAGCTCTCTCTCTAACCATATCTATCAGGAACAGCTCTCTCTCTACCCATATATGTCAGGAACAGCTCTCTCTCTAACCATATCTGTCAGGAACAGCTCTCTCTTTACATATATCAGTCAGGAAAAGCTCTCTCTTTACATATATCTGTCAGGAACAGCTCTCTCTCTACCAATATCTGTCAGGATCAGCTCTCTCTTTACATATATCAGTCAGGAACAGCTCTCTCTTTACATATATCTGTCAGGAACAGCTCTCTCTCTAACCATATCTGTCAGGAACAGCTCTCTCTTTACATACATCAGTCAGGAACAGCTCTCTCTTTACATATATCTGTCAGGAACAGCTCTCTCTCTAACCATATCTGTCAGGAACAGCTCTCTCTTTACATATATCAGTCAGGAAAAGCTCTCTCTTTACATATATCTGTCAGGAACAGCTCTCTCTCTACCAATATCTGTCAGGAACAGCTCTCTCTTTACATATATCAGTCAGGAACAGCTCTCTCTTTACATATATCAGTCAGGAAAAGCTCTCTCTTTACATATATCTGTCAGGAACAGCTCTCTCTCTACCAATATCTGTCAGGAACAGCTCTCTCTTTACATATATCAGTCAGGAACAGCTCTCTCTTTACATATATCAGTCAGGAACAGCTCTCTCTTTACATATATATGTCAGGAACAGCTCTCTCTCTACCGATATCTGTCAGGAACACCTATTTCTTGACAAATATAAAATCAATCAAATGTTATTGGTCACATGCAATAAAATGCTCTCTCTGTGAAATGCTTACTTACGGGCCCATTCCCAACAATGCAGAGTTAAAAAGAAAAAGAATACATTTAAAAAAGGTAATAGTAACACAATAAAACAACAATAACGAGGCTATATACAAGGAGTACCAGTACCGAGTCAATGTGTAGGGGTATGAGGTAGTTGAGGTAATTGAGGTAATACAGTGCGTACAGTAAATGTAGGTGGGGTAAAAGTGACTAGGCAATCAGGATAGATAACAAACAGAGTAGCTGCAGCATGTGTGAAGAGTGTAAAAGGGTGTGAAAGAGTGTGACAGAGTGTGACAGAGTGTGAAAGAGTGTGAAAGAGTGTCTATAAAAGGGTGTGAAAGGGTGTGTGTGTGTGGCATCAATATGCATGTGTGTGTGTGTGTGTGTGTGTGTGTGTGTTTTGTGTGTGTGAGCGTATGTAGTGTGTGTGTGTGTGTGTGTGTGTGGGTGTGTGTGCATGCATGTGCGTGTGTGTGTGTTGGAGTGTCAGTGTAGTATGTGTGAGTGTGTGTTTTGTGTGTGTGAGCGTATGTAGTGTGTGTGTGTGTGTGTGTGTGTGTGTGTGTGTGTGTGTGTGTGTGTGTGTGTGTGTGTGTGTGTGTGTGTGTGTGTGTGTGTGTGCGTGTGTGTGTTGGTGTCAGTGTAGTATGTGTGAGTGTGTGGATAGAGTCTAGTGAGTGTTTATATAGCCAGTGCAAGAGAGTCAGTCCAATAAATAAATAAATTATAAAGGGGATCAATGTAAATAGTCCAGGTAGCCATTTGATTAACTGTTCAGCAGTCTTATGGCTTGGAGGTAGAAGCTGTTAAGGAGCCTTTTGGACCTAGACTTGGCACTCTGGTACCGCTTGCCGTGCGGTAGCAAAGAGAACAGTCCATGACTTGGGTGGCTGGATTTTTGACAATTTTTAGGGCCTTCCTCTGACACCGCCTGGTATAGAAGGATTGCAGGGAGTTCGGCTCCAGTGATGTACTGGGCCGTACTCACTATCCTCTGTAGTGCCTTGCAGTCAGATGCAGAGCAGTTGCCATACCAAGTGGTGATGCAGCCAATCAAGATGCTCTCAATGGTGTAGCTGTATAACTTTTTAAGGATCAGAGGGTCCAGGCCAAATCTTGTCAGCCTCCTGAGGGGGAAGAGGCGTTGTCATGCCCTCTTCACGACTATGTTGGTGTGTTCGGGCCATGATAGGTCCGTAGTGATGTGTACATTCTGAGAAACTACAGCCCTGTTGATGTGAATGGGCGTGCTCGGCCCTCTGTTTCCTGTAGTCCACGATAAGCTCCTTTGTCTTGCCCATATTGAGGGAGAGGTTGTTGTCCTGGCACCACACTCTGACCTCCTCCCTATAGGCTGTCTCATCATCGTTGGTGATCAGGCCTACAACCATCGTGTCGTCTGCAAACTTAATGATGGTGTTGGAATCGTGCGCGGCCACGCAGTCGTGGGTGAACAGGGAGTACAGGAGGGGACTGAGCATGCACCCCTGAGGGGCCCCTGTGTTGAGGATCAGCGTGGCGGATGTGTTGTTGCCTACCCTCACCACCTGGGGGCGGCCCGTCAGGAAGTCCAGGATCCAGTTGAGTCCCAGGGTCCTTAGCTTAGTGACGAGCTTGGAGGGCACTATGGTGTTGAACGCTGAGCTGTAGTCAATGAATAGCATTCTCACATAGGTGTTCCTTTTGTCCAGGTGGGAAAGGGCAGTGTGGAGTGTAATAGAGATTGCATCATCTGCGGATCTGTTGGGGTGGTATGCGAATTGGAGTGGGTCCAGGGTTTCTGGGATAATGGTGTTGATGTGAGCCATGACCAGCATTTCAAAGCAATTCATGGCTACAGATGTGAGTTCTACGGGGCGGTAGTCATTTAGACAGGTTACCTTAGTGTTCTTGGGCACAGGGACTATGGTGGTCTGCTAGAAACATGTAGATATTACATGTCAGGGAGAGGTTGAAAACGTTAGTGAAGACACTTGCCAGCTGGTCAGCACATGCTCTGAGTACTCGTCCTGGTAATCCGTCTGGCCCTGCGACCTTGTCAATGTTAATGTCCCATAGATAAGATAGTCTCGAATGGAGCTCATCCAGTTTATTCTCCAGCGATTGCACATTCGCCAATAGAACAGAGGGTAGAGGTGGTTTATTCACTCACCGCCTTAGTCTCAACAGGGTGCCCGCACGTCGGCCTCTATAGCCTTCTGTTTCTCTTCCAGGTGTCTGGGATTAGGGCCTGGTCCGAAGTGAGCAATATGTCATGCGCCGAAGACTCACTGAAGTAGGTCATAGGAAATGATGGCAGAAACATTGTGTACAGAAAAAGTTGAGAGCAGCGCAAAAAAACCCAACATAAAATAGCTGAATTGGTCAGTGGCTCGTAAAAGCCCAGCACCATTTCTCAAGTCATATCTGTGGGGCTCCCGAGTGGCGCAGCGGTCTAAGGCTCTACATCTCAGTGCTAGAGGTGTCACTACAGACACCCTGGTTCAAATCCAGGCTGTATCACAACTGGCCGTGATTGGGTGTCCCATAGGGCGGTGCACAATTGTCAGGGTTTGGCCGGTGTAGTCTGTCATCGTAAATAAGAATTTGATCTTAGCTGACTTTCCTAGTCAAATAAAGGTAATATTAAAATCTGTCAGGAATGCATCTCTCTTTACCCATACCTGTAAGGAATGCCTCTCTATTCACCCATTTCTGTCAGGAACACCTCTGTATTCACCCATACCTGTCAGGAACACCTCTCTCTTTACCCAGGTGTGTCAGGAACACCTCTCTATTCACCCATATCTGACAGGAACACCTCTCTATTCACCCATATCTGTCAGGAACACCTCTCTATTCACCCAGATGTGTCAGGAACACCTCTCTATTCACCCAGGTGTGTCAGGAACACCTCTCTATTCACCCAGGTGTGTCAGGAACACCTCTCTATTCACTCAGGTGTGTCAGGAACACCTCTCTATTCACCCAGGTGTGTCAGGAACACCTCTCTATTCACTCAGGTGTGTCAGGAACACCTCTCTATTCACTCAGGTGTGTCAGGAGCACCTCTCTATTCACTCAGGTGTGTCAGGAACACCTCTCTCTTTACCCAGGTGTGTCAGGAACACCTCTCTCTTTACTCAGGTGTGTCAGGAACACCTCTCTCTTTACCCAGCTGTGTCAGGAACACCTCTCTATTCACCCATACCTGTCAGGAACACCTCTCTATTCACCCATATCTGTCAGGAACAGCTCTCTATTCACCCAGGTGTGTCAGGAACACCTCTCTATTCACCCAGGTGTGTCAGGAACACCTCTCTATTCACTCAGGTGTGTCAGGAACACCTCTCTATTCACTCAGGTGTGTCAGGAACACCTCTCTCTTTACCCAGGTGTGTCAGGAACACCTCTCTCTTTACCCAGCTGTGTCAGGAACAACTCTCTCTTTACCCATACCTGTCAGGAACACCTCTCTATTCACTCAGGTGTGTCAGGAACACCTCTCTCTTTACCCAGGTGTGTCAGGAACACCTCTCTATTCACCCATACCTGTCAGGAACACCTCTCTCTTTACCCAGGTGTGTCAGGAACAACTCTCTCTTTACCCAGGTGTGTCAGGAACACCTCTCTCTTTACCCAGGTGTGTCAGGAACACCTCTCTCTTTACCCAGCTGTGTCAGGAACACCTCTCTATTCACCCATATCTGTCAGGAACACCTCTCTATTCACCCATATCTGTCAGGAACAGCTCTCTATTCACCCATATCTGTCAGGAACAGCTCTCTATTCACCCATACCTGTCAGGAACAGCTCTCTATTCACCCATATCTGTCAGGAACACCTCTCTATTCACCCATATCTGTCAGGAACACCTCTGCTTTTATCTCCAGTTGTCCCTGGAATTGAGTGTGTGTGTGTGTGTGTGTGTGTGTGTGTGTGTGTGTGTGTGTGTGTGTGTGTATACTTGGTTAACAGATTTCCTAAATGGAACTAGTTTTTAGCTGAATTACTGGTGATTTTAGTATTTTTTTTTACCAAACCTGCTCTATAAGAAACCAGCTTATAGGCTAGTGATGATGAGGGTTATCACACATGCTTTAAAATATATGACCTTTCTGCTCAGGAACATCATTTACTATGCCATAGAATATTTAATAAGTGTCCACTCCTTCACTCTATAAAGTACGACATTTACTTAATGGTACTCTCAAGCCATTGTCATGTCCATGAAACCAATACAAATGGCTCATCATGATGGCGTAATAAATGAGTCATTGTGTGAAGTGTGACGGAGATAATTAGCCTGCAGTGAGTGGGGGGAAAGTCTCATATAGGCCATTTGGCCCGAATTCAACAACAGACCTGTATTTTAACCGCATGGACCGGTACACTAATGTTCCACACAGTTTAAATCCAGCAGTGTCACAGTCAAGAAACTTTATTTGAGAAAAGATGCTGACTGTTCTAGTGGGCTGGTAAGATAACCACGTCAGCAAGCCCCTAATACTGAGACACACACAGTCACACACACACACACACACACACACACACACACACACACACACACACACACACACACACACACACACATACACACGCCAACAAACACACACTCAGACATAAACACTTCCATATACACACACAAATTCAGAAACGTTGGGCAGATTTGCCAAGTGCCCCAGAAAGATGCGGTACTTCCAACACAAGACTCGTGACAGGTTTGAGGTCCTAACTGGTCAGCTCTAACCTCAAGGTCATCATAATGAAGTCAAAACCCACATCATACTGCAGCCCCCTCTGTATTTATTTATACAGTAGACCAACAATCCAAACCAGGTCGTTCGGAGCATCTCAGGAGCACAGTAACCCATCTCCAGGAGTACCAGTTCTCAAGAAAGGTTACTCATCACGCGGGCGTGTGGTTTAAACAATCACTTCCCTTACATAAGCTCTATGGCTGTTACTGTGGAATTCTAAAAATGCCATCAACCATCCATTCAATAAAACAGCAGGTATTCCATTGGCATTTGAAAGCACTAAACATCTAATTCCAAATGTTCCATTTAGTTAGAGACAGTAGCTATCTGGCATTAAGCACATGACACATGAGAGAGAGACACATGGACTCACTAAGGAATGCACATCAGGAGGTCCATGTCTCCTGGTGGGTGGTTTAGTTCAAGGTGGCACCAGCTTGTGTTGGTTGTTTAATGCCATGTTGGTTCCACCATTTCAGTTCAAAGCCGTCTTTTATTTTCCCCTCTAAGAATCAGTGAACACATCCGCCGTCTCCCATGAAACAGGAAATATGGAAGAAAGCAAAACACATTTCTGTTTCTTTGAACATTTAGGGTGTTTTTATATTTTTATATTTTTGAGCTGTATCATTAATTATGTATAAAATGAGAGTTTCTGATTAAAGCATCACAAACACAGCAACATGATTCGAACGTGCTTTTGGAAGAGATGCTTTTCTCGCTAATTGAAGTGCAAGACAACACGCTTTAATAAAAATAAAACAAAGAAATGAGAGATGATGATGAGATAGGATTTTAAAAAGGAAAGAAAACAACTACATTTTTCAATTCTTGTCACTGAAACGTTTACTCGTCAGTGATAACAGCTGAGCCGTCACATTAAAACCAAAACACAAACATGCACACACACATTCAAACCAAAACACAAACATGCACACACACATTCAAATCAAAACACAAACATGCACACACACATTCAAATCAAAACACAAACATGCACACACACATTCAAATCAAAACACAAACATGCACACACACATTCAAACCAAAACACAAACATGCACACACACATTAAAACCAAAACACAAACATGCACACACACATTCAAACCAAAACACAAACATGCACACACACATTCAAATCAAAACACAAACATGCACACACACATTCAAAGACCTACTGTGTCCTTAGTGAACAGCCATACGCACACAAACAAACAAATAGAAACAAACACACACATTCACTCACACGTATTCCAAACATGTTGAAATTGTATCCGATGCATTGAGTGGATTAAGGTACAGATGTAAACATGTGAATTAGAAGCCACGGTTATATAAAGCATTACAAAAGCAGTCATGTGCATCGAAGCTGGAAAAGGGACTGACCACGATACCCACAGGAGCCGTGCACGCGCACGCACACACGCGCGCACGCACGCACACACACACACACACACACACACACACACACGCACACACACGCGCACACACACACACACACACACACACACACACACACACACACACACACACACACACACACACACACACACAGCGCTCCTTGGACCAGGGTATTGATGATTCATTGTGTTTTTATCAAAGAAACAGGAGTGCCATTAGAAAGAGATCAGTCAAACACCAAGGATGAGGAGGCTGCTTCTAATTGGCCATTCATCAACAGAATTCTTCAAGTAGATCCAGCGCATGACAACTCAACCGCACTACATGAATTACGCTACTGATGAACCTCGCATACACACACTCTCTCTTGCTGGCTCACTGTTAAACTCTCATTCTACACACTTGTGTTTACAGAGACACTCACATAAAAGAACACAATGCTGTCAAATACAAACAAATGGAGGCAGGCTCACTGTACTATAAAACATGGTGTACTTTATCATACAGTACAATGCCATACATCATAGTATACTTTACTGTAGTAATCAAAACTATCCATGAATAAACACACAGTATTTATATACTGTCTAGTAGCACTAATAAATCCTAAAGCTCACCATCTCAGTCCAGCCATTTTATATCATCTTAAAATGCACTACCTCTAAGGATGTTTTCAGCCAATTCACTGCACAGCATGAAAGAACAACACTAGTTTTAAACAGGAATTATACTGGTTCATTCATTTTGTTCCCTTTGGTTCCATTACCAGGCTTTTTTCTCTCCCACGTTTTAGGATTTCTTGCTTTCATCCATTTTACCGATGCATGCACTCTAACAAGACAGTTCTCGGTCACTTCCCCAGAATTATGCTGCAGCCTGTCAAATTTTTCCATCTGCTGACAATTCACCCGTCTCCTGGGCTCTCATTTTCTGGTTTTAGCATTTCCACTGAAAGCCGCGACTCAGGATCAGCTGTGTTAGCTTCTAAACAGCTGCCTTGGGCCAAGACTAGGAGAGGCAGGTAGCCTAGCGGTTTTTAAGAGCGTTGGGCCATTGACCAAAAGGTCAATGGTTTGAATCCCCGAGCCAATTAGTGGAAAAATTTGACGATGTTCCCTTGAGCAAGGCATTTAGTCACTCTGGATAAGAGTATCTGCTAAATGACTTAAATGTTATTAAGGGTTACTTAAGGCATTTAAGGGGTTAAAATAAGCATGAAAACACATACAGACACACTCACTTATCTGATCTCCTTCAGGCGCTGGACTGATGAGAAAAATCTTAAAAGTGGCACTGTGAAGCCGGCTGGTGTTTGATGTCAGGGTAATGGTTTAGGTATGCTGTTGCCAGAGAGAGAGAGAGAGAGACATTTCCATGCTAACCTGAATGGGCTTGGAAACCATCATTTAGGGCTGTGAGTTGTAAATCAGAAATTTGGAGGGTCTGATCAATTTTACAAGCTTGAGGTTTGCTGCTCGGAGGTCTAAACAAGGAAGTTCTGAGAGAGAAGTCTGACGGGCATTTGGTTGGTTCTTATTTATTGAGTGATAGTTAGTTAGTCTACATTATAATAAATCTCTGTGTAAGCGAACCTTCCGGTCTCTGTGTGTGTGACCGACACTTTATGGGCTAGGGCTCTGCTCTGCTGAGTACACTGCAGCTATCGGTTCATCATTAGTAATTCAGTGTGTAATACCCGTCTAAGTCCCAGACGGAGCAGAGGAGCAGACACAGTGTCTGAACCAAGCATGTTAAGCCCACTCAATGTCCTGTAGGACAGAGCAATTTAACACTGGAATAAGCCAATTATCTTTGTGGAATAGTCAAATTGACATAGGATTTCCCCCAACTCCTTCTGGACTCCCATGTTAGGGGTTGGGCTTACAGACCTGGTTCGCTCTCTAATGGCCACACACACCGGCACACTCCTGCCCAGTACAAATACACACACTCACATACTTCCAGAGGTGTGGACTCGAGTTGCATAACTTGGACTCGAGTCTGACTCGAGTTACAGATTTGATGACTTGAGACTCGACTTGATAGAAAATAAAAGAACTTGAGACTTGACTTGGCCTTGGAGCCTCAAGACTCGACTTTGACTTGAGACTCACAATTTGAAATTATCCGGCCAGGTTTTGTAATGTTTTGTCACTCAATTTATTGCACAGAGTCTCCATGGATTACTCTCCAAGCAGCCAGCCTGCTAGCCAGTAACCCAACCTAAAGTAATCTAACACCTGAAATCCACCTAGCAATGTTGGGGGCGATGAAACTAAGTGGTTGGATGACCCTTGGGCTACGCAAGCATGGGCAAGGGAGCGTGAACAGGGCAGGGCCAAAGTTGGGGAAAGTTTAACTTTATGCAAATACTCGGCGACATCGCGTTCCTATTGATCAGTCGACAATCCCTATAGTTTCCAGACCCTAATGGATTGGCTGTTAATATCTAGCACTACCTAGCCTGCTTGTTAGCTTGCTAGCACCAACATGAGGGCGAAGCAAACTTGGCTATCCGAATGTACGTGTTAAAAGGATCTTGGCCGTAACATAGCAGGCATGAGCAGCCAGAGACAGTATTACACTTGCAAAAAAAATTGTTAGCTAGTGAAACACACACTCAGGCATCTGATTGGACCAGCAAACTGTCAATCAACACAGGTTGGGTGAGCTAGCGCAGTGAGAAAGTTTTAGGGGGTCACGAGTGTGAAACTGAAAGGGATTTTGTTTTATACAAGCTACATATAACCTACCATTTGTATTTTATATTTATACCTTTGCTTATTTGATCTGGTCATTAACATACACTACCGTTCATAAGTTTGGGGTCACTTAGAAATATCCTTGTTTTTTTAAAGAAAAGCACATTTTCTGTCCATTCAAATAGCATCAAATTGCTAAGAAATACAGTGTAGACATTGTTAATGTTGTAAATGACTATTGTAGCTGGAAACAGCAGATTTTTTTTATGGAATATCTACATAGGCGTACAGAGGCCCATTATCAGCAACCATCACTCCTGTGTTCCAATGGCACGTTTTGTTAGCTAATCCAAGTTTATCATTTTAAAAGGCTAATTGATCATTAGAAAACCCTTTTGCAATTATGTTAGCGCAGCGGAAAACTGTTGTGCTGAAAGTTGCATGTCTTGACTGTTGACCAATGACCAGTCATCAGCATTGGTCCGCAAAGGCGGGCGCACATATCCAAATTAGTGACCAGAAAGTGCTTGTTTCATTTTCTCCGATTTAGCCTGGCAAAAACAGAGCAGCCTACCTACATTAATATCATACATATCAAATACAGTTTAGCAATCTGCTATGGACGCATCTTTGTCACAACAACCTGGTGATTTCATTGATGAATTTCATATTTCAGATAGGCCTAGTTTGGGTGGGTTATAATCAGTGCTTGACTTGGGATGGAAGAAGTGCAGGAGCTGTCTTTTTCCAAGTCGGTCCATTAGACTATCTTCACTGAAATCCACAAATGGCATTATGCTATAGACACCTCTGATTATTTACTGTTAACGGTTCATACACATTTTCCATGACTTGTAACCACATTTTCCTGACTATTATTATAGCCTACATGAAAAAGTAAGCATTATTGACACTGGATAGCTGCTGTGTCTGATCCCATGTAGACCTACCATTTCCTGCCATTTTGCCCTTGAACATGGCACTTAGCCCCCACATAGAACTGCACTGTTAATCACATGTTGTCAACATGTGGTCAACCCTCAATCTGGAGAGCTCCTGGGTGTCCAGGCTTGGCTTTTTCAACAATACATCTAAATACTTTTGTCTTTATAAAATGATTCCCACATTCAATAAATCAGGGATCAAATGGATAAGGTAGGCTACTTCAAAACAAGGTATCTAACTAGACATGTTTATATATAAGGCTTAAATATTCATGTTTCAGGGGAGATCTATGCACAGCAAGTTATTTGTCAATTAGGCTGTTCTTGGAATATTTTTTAAATTGTCGCAATTACATGGCTACTGTTTAATAGAGGGGAAAACCAGTTTTCCAATGGTGCAGATTTATTTAGGCTCTACAGTGCTGGTGGAAAGGCAACAACTAACTGAATGCTTAGTTAGCTATAGTTAAGTAGTGAGATAACTGCTACAAGTTATGTTTTGAATTGGTGATCTAGTTAGTCTGTCACTATTTTCTACCTGCTGCTGAAATGTCACGCAGCACCACGGGCATGCACAGAAGGGTCATTCCGATAATGGCTGATACGCTGATTTTTAATTGATTGATCATATTTAAAAGTGTGCTTTCAGGAAAAACAATTATGAAACAAATTTCCATGACTTTTCATTACCTTACAAACCCTCATTTGACAAAGTGGAACAGCGCATCATGCCATTCAGGCTGGCACATTTTCAATTTGCGCAATCTCGAACAGCATACTGCCACTCACAGATTCACAGACTAGCGGCAAATAAACTTGGACAAAGCGGAATCAGGAAATGAATGCCCACACCATTGCTATTCAATGAAGATCCCGCCTTCATTCCGCTTTGATCAACCTTTTTTGCCTCGGTGTGTGAATCTGGGCCAGCGATAAACTACTTTGTTTTTAGCGCAAATGTTAACTTGTAGGAAGAGAGGATTACCGTAAATAACTATGCAGCTCCAAAGATTGTTTGGTGATCAAAAATATGAACTGTTTACTTTGCAAGCTCACCAGCAATGGGGCATCAAGCAATAATTACTAGCATAGGCCTACTGGTCTTTTGGTCGGTCAAAATTGATTGTCAATCATTTACTTATGAAACTTGCATTTGAAATTAGTTGTTAAAATGTATTATTACATAATCAAAATATGTTGTAGACAAAATAATGAAAAGGGCTGTCTGGTAGCATTAATAAATAGACAAAGATTTATAGCTGAACAAGATGTATAGATTTGTTTTATACTTGACTTTAATAAAAAAAAATTGTGACTTGATGTGACTCGATACTCGACCCATTCAAATTTATTTTCAATCAAATGTATTTATAAAGCCTTTTTACACCAGCAGATTTCACAAAGTGCTATACAGAAACCCAGCCTAAAACCCCAGACAGCAAACAATGCAGATGTAGAAGCAGGGTGGTTAGGAAAAACTCCCTAGAAAGGCAGGAACCTAGGAAGAAACCTAGAGAGGAACCAGGCTCTGATGGGTGGCCAGTCCTCTTCGTGCCGGGTGGAGATTAAAAGAGTACATGGCCATTAAGGCCAGATTGTTCTTCAAGATGTTCAAACGTTCATAGGTGACCAGCAGGGTCAAATAATAATCCCAGTGGTTGTAGAGAGAGCAACAGGTGGCTGAGGAGTAAATGGCAGTTGACCCATTCTACTCGGGACTCGACTTGAGACTTGGACCTTGTGACTCAAATAATAGTGACTTGGTTCCACCTTTGCACACTTCCATCACACACACACTTCTGGGTGAGCCCCTACTGCGAGGTACGCTCCCTCTCTCCCTATACAATGACATCTCCAGCAGAGCGGACCACTGTACATTTTCATAAGGAAATCCTCCATAATCCGAGCGGCAAGCGAGACAGCTGGTTCACGTCCATCTCAGAAAGCAGGAAGGAGCTGGGTGCCCCGCGTGCCTGCCACACTCCAGCCCCACAACTCTAACGTTACATGCTCCAGCCACAAAAGAGACCTCCTCCCTGGGCTTGGCACAGTGGGCCAGCTGCACCCTCCCACACTGTGTTCAGGAGAAGGCAGAACAGCCAGAGTCGCCTGTGTACAATCAGACCATGACAAGCTCCAGCAGCAGCAGCAGCAGCAGCATCCAACCCTGAGGAGAACAGGCTCCTCCACATCCATTTCTATAAAAGGGGACCCCAGGGAATGACTATGTGTTTCTGCTTCACAGGCTTGACTGGGAGGAGAGTCACAGCAGAGTGTTATAATGCATGTCTTGAACCGTCACTTCTAAATGTAGAGACATTGGGAACGGTCTCTGTCTGTCAGGTTTAAACATATCTGTGACTGCAGAAGAGTCAAAGGTGTGAGTGAGTGAGTGAGTGAGTGAGTGAGTGAGTGAGTGAGTGAGTGAGTGAGTGAGTGAGTGAGTGAGTGAGTGAGTGAGTCTGAGTATCCCTGGCAACATGAGACTCAGAAGCCCCATTTCCCCCACAACAATTGGAGTGGGAATATGAGCATTAAATAATCTCTCTCTGAGATGACTTCAGGGAACACTGTGAGTGTTCAACAGAGGGGCTATTCCAACAGAGGGGCTATTCCAACAGAGGGGCTATTCCAACAGAGGGGCTATTCCAACAGAGGGGCTATTCCAACAGAGGGGCTATTCCAACAGAGGGGCTAGGCGTCTAGTTTGTTTTGCTGAATTGATTGCTAATGAATTGGTAGATGTCTATAACAGCAGTCACTTCCCTTTCCCTCTCTGCACTACAAACCCCAGGGTGGTAGACTGTAGGTCTTCAATACTATTTGGTTTGGTATAACTAAGGGAATACAATAAATTGATTAGCCCTCCCCCGTTAACAGTGCAGTCCCAGCTCAGCTCCAAGTCTTTAACAGACATTTTGTTGAATAAGAGCCTTGGGGTGCTGTGTCTTATACCCTCTGTTAAACGTCTACAGAGAGTAGCCTGAGGAGAAGATGCAGGATTCGAGAATCTCCCTCCATTGTCTATGAGTGACTGCCACTAACGACGCGGCTCTCTAAGAAAAAAATTACTTTTTAATTTATGTGGACAGCAAAACACTTTAGCTCCACTTGAGATAATGGCTGTAATGTTATTATAGGAGCAACGCTCTGGAATCACAGCAAGGAGGTTTCCGATTCGCAGGGTTGGATCTGCATGACCTCACCGCTCTCGAACACTTCCTCTCTCTATGTCTCGTTCCCTCACTCTCACCTTGGCCCTTCTATCTCAATCTTGGTGTCCATCCGTCTTTCTCCCTTCATCTGTCTCCTCCCTCCACTGTCTGTTGTAATAAACAGTAATGTCTGGTAATGGGAGGTGGTGAGTGCTCGCTGTCACAACAGCAGCACCTCTCTTTCAGCCTCCCCTCTCCTAGCCGCTTTATACCTGACATAAGTCACTTAGTCAATGTGTCATGTCTATCCACACATGGCTACCCTTCCTCTCTCCTTCTTTCTCTCTTCCTCCCCCTCTCTCTCTCTCTCTCTCTCTCTCTCTCTCTCTCTCTCTCTCTCGCTCCCCCTCTCTCTCTCCCTCCTCCCTCTTACGTGTCTCACTCAGGGTACATACAAGAGCTTGTTGGTGTAAACAATTACGAGCTTAATGCTGACAAAGATTGTTGTGCTTTGTTTTAACCAAATTAGCAGAGAGCATTTGTCTGATGTCTGATGTCCCTTGAGGTATTCCCACAAGATCTTTCATTGCTAGGGCAAAGCCCGGGTCGAAACTGAATGCGTAAGCACAGGAAAAACTGTGCACACAGCCAAACACAGAAATACACGTAAACAAAACAAATCCACACAGGCATAGTCACCCAAACATATATGCTTTATCTACAGGTATTAAATCACAAGCACATATTCTAAAATCGCCTTCCTGTGTGTTCCATATACAGCACACTGATACATCAGTAGAATACATGATGTGCTTCATACTGCTGTGATTAAAGTGATTATATGGGGCCATAAAGATGCACTATAACCCACATAAAGTATTTGTTAATGCCACAGTGACACACAAGTGAACATGTGTGTGTGTGTGTGTGTGTGTGTGTGTGTGTGTGTGTGTGTGTGTGTGTGTGTGTGTGTGTGTGTGTGTGTGTGTGTGTGTGTGTGTGTGTGTGTGTGTGTGTGTGTGTGCCAGCGAGTGAGAGAGAGAAAGAGAGGGGGGTAGTTTTGATGTAGTTTTGATGGAATTAGAATTATGCCATCTACAGAGGCTTATATAAGTGATAATGCCCAAGAAGCCGGAGTTTGGAGGATATATTGACACAGGTGTTAGGCCCGAGACAATGTCGAGTGCCGGCAAACCGTGCCAATATATCCTCCAAACACCGGCTTCGAGGGCATTATCACTTTTATAAAACAGGGTACCAACATAATAAAATAATGATTGACATATTTTCATTAAAAACTTTATTTTGATTAATTTATTCATATTATTTCATCCTTCCACAAGTTATAGTTCCGAAACAAATCTAGGGATGCTACCCAAGCCGGCTGGTCTTTAGTTCTATTGGTTCAGTTGCAAGAGTCAGTCGTTCAGTCTTTTTGTTCTGCATCTACGTACGCGACCCAGTCCTTCGTCCTAAATGTTCCATTGCCATACTTGCTGGCAACGTTCTTATCCCTTGCTTGCTAGCTAGCCAACTACGGCTAACTTACAATCACGTCCAGTGGTGATCTGCCACACCTGTTTTGAGCACCGCATTTTCAGCAAAAAAGAATTTGCATGTTATTTTGACATTAATTTGCATCACATATCAGTTTGAAAACAATATAAAAAAATATATATATATCATTGAGTTAATAAAGCCGCATACAAACATGGTCTCTTTTTTTTTCTTGAGTAATGCAGCTCCAAAATGCAGATGTTTCAGTCTAGCTCAGTGCTTTCTGTGGTGGAGGGGCAAGCCAGCAGAAAATACGGAGTGTTGCGTCGTAATTGCCTAAGTGTTCTGTCACTCATGGGGACACTACGTCACCGCCAAGTCTAAGGGTAGAGCTAGAAAATTCAAGCCCTTTGGGTGCTGCCATAGAGTTACATTAGAAGTGCCCATCAAAGAAGGCTCAAGGTCATTGTCCACAGATACAATGACGTCAAATCACATTACATCTACAGTAGCTTTCATTGGACTGATCATGTCAACATCATACTTTCAAAATCTTAGCTAGCAGTCATCAAGAATCAAGTCGACAATCTACTGGCAAATCCTTTTTAATCCTTGTCATATGAAGAGAAATTATAGATAAAACGTATCGGTGCTCATTGGCCGTTGGACACAAACATTACACAAGTTGGAAATCGCAAATTCATCAATGAGTGGTTTGGAAGGAATCAGTGGCTAACTGCAAGCATTGCAAAGCAATTATTAGCCTGCTATTCAGTGGAGTGGCTGTGTGGTTCCAAATCTACGATTAAGGGTCTCTTTTCCTAATTGAAAATTATAAACATTCAACATTGGCCATGTTGTCAATGAAGCATGATTTGTGCCGCGCTCAAAATAACTGTTAACTCGGAACTGCAAAATCTGACTTTAGTGAGTTCAAGACAACTGGGAACTCGGGAAAAATGGCTACGAATTGGAAAATACGTTTTGAACTTTCATCCAACACGGAATTGTAAATCTGGAACTCGGCCTCTTTCTAGAGCTATGACCTGAAGATCACTGACATCATCATGATTCACCCTTGTTTTTTTCAGAGTTCCCAGCCTCACCCTAACAATTTGATCCATTTTCACCTCTTAATTTCACCTACTGTTCTGACTTGGTGGTGCACATGTAGCCTATAACCTGTTTTTGAGAATGTAATCATTGAATATTGTAAAAGCTTTCATTTTCTGCTTATATGCTCCTTTATTTATCCAACAGTTCTGACTCGGTGTACAGGGAGAACACTGTAAGAACGGCCTATGTTCTGAATTCTGTTGCTGTACATTTCAAAAGTGCTGAACAAATAGTTTTATTGACTACGTCCGTCCTAGCTCCCTCATTAATGTCTTAATTAAAGTTACGGATTGCCTCTTATCAGCTTGTTGTCCCCTAATGCCATATTTTGTACATCTCAATTGTCAGTAAAAACCACATTTGTTTAAGCAAGTCAGCCAAATCAGCTATGTTTTTTTTAAATGCAGTAAATGAGGCTGAATGAACTGTTTCGCTGCCAGACAATCCTCTGCTGATAGCCAGGTGTAGCAGTGGTAAGGTGATGGTACTGCTGTTGGGACTCTGCTGTTGAGACAGCTTTATTTATGTAGGCCCTAACAGTTTGTGGGCACCGTTTGTCACTGTTACAGTGCAATTAATGTATCGTTTAGTGTTGTGTTGTGTAGTGGCTTTGCTGGCATGCATCCCACATTTTTTTGGGGGGGCCCACCAAGATTTACATGCTAAAATCGCCACTGGTCACGTCAAACATTGCAGACGGAATAACAACAGTAGCTGCATTTGTTTAAGCTGTTTTCTTGTGACATTTATTTGGATACATCCATAACAATGAGCTAATGAGGCACGATTTCGCCTGGAATAGAAAATGTGCTCTCTCGTTTGGACACTGTTGTTCAGAGGAGCTAGCCAACAACACAGCTAACACAATCACTTCAAACTGAAGCTGGAAAGACTGCAAACTAGCTGCACTTCGTTTCATTTTACCTTTTTTCAATTTACATTTCTTTGTATGTATCCATATAAATTATGCCAGATGATTCATGATTTCAACTGGCTGAGAAAGACTCTCTCATCCTGACTCCTGACCCCTACATGTCCATTACAATGGGACAGCTGGAGATCGAATTAGAAGATTGAAACAATGTTGCAAATGTCGGAGGCAGACAGAGGGGAGAGTCTAATCCTAAATGCTGATTGGTGAAAAGCGCATTCCAGCGGGTGTCTATTCCACAATTTACAACCAGATAAATATATTACATTAAATGCCTATTTACTCTGTTCCATCTGACTGCGCAATTTTCAAAACTAAATGTTGTCTAAAAGAAATGTGAGATAATGTTTAGATGCTTTTTATAGTGGATATCAAGTTCATAACTTCCCTGCCAGGAGACAGTGGATTGCGCAGTCAAATGGAACAGAGTAAATAGGCATTTTTATGTAATATATTTATCTGGTGGTAAATTGTAGGATAGACACCCGCTGGAATGCGCTTTTAACCAATCAGCATTTAGGATTAGACTCTCCCCTGTATAAGTTAAAAGCAGGCAAGGCTTTACAACATCAAATACATAGCATACTATTAAAACCACAGCCCACTTTACTGTACACATACACTACATATATAGTCGTGAAACACAGCAAATAAAACACATTGACATTCAAACATGACAAATTGTGGATAGCCTACCGCTAGAGGGCAATCATAAATCTCAGAAAATGTTTGTCACAGAATCAAATCTAATCAAAAAGGACACTCGCACGCGCGCGCGCACGCACACACACACACACACATATATATATCACAAGAGGTTGGTGGAACCTTAATTGGAGATGACGGGCTCGTGATAAAGAGGATTGATATCAAATAAATCAAACACATTGTTCCAATGTGTTTCATGCCATTCCATTCGCTCTGTTCTGGCCATTAGTATGAGCTGTCCTCCCTTAGCAGCCTCCTGTGATATCTATCTATCTATCTATCTATCTATCTATCTATATATATATATATATATATATATATATATATATATATATATATATATATATATATATATATATAAAGACGCACATACACTCAACATTGCTGATTGAACACCAGCCGGATTACCATGTCAAAGACACAGCCGCAAACACAACACTGTCTTGTCAGCGTGCTCTCTGACCAGTCCGACACCTCTCAGCAGCCAAACACTTGTCATTACCGATTTAGTACGAATAATACATGACTGCAATTATGTCGGTTTTATGAAGCGATACTGAGCCGATCACCTTCATTAGGGACGCGCTGATCCTCACAGATATTGCGCATGCGGCAGGTAAAATATTTGCCTCGCACACACAGGGATGTCAGACAGAGTCTATATTTGGTACGTCTCCTGCTACCCCGCGGATCTTTTAACGTGACAGATAGAAATGCGCGTGCACCATCTGATTGGACTCGGTTCAGTCATAGGAAATGTGATTCTGCTTTGGTCCGTCTCTCCCAAGTGACCCCGAGACGTGCGCGTGCCCTGTTCAATTAATGGTGTTATGCCATTGTAATAGATGAAATATATGTTAAAATACCCTAACAGATGTGCTTCAATGTCTAAATTCAGTGCACTCGTAACCTAGTTCAGCCAAATTACATGTAGGTGTTTCAGGTCTGAAACCATTCAAGAGACGTTGGCTATTGTTCATGAAATGGCCCAAAATAAAGTGGAGTAGTCGACTCTTCAGCCCCGCAATTACGCACAAACAAGGTTCACTATAAAACCCCCATGTGATTCATCTCGAATACACGTTTTTCAAGCAAGCCATTAATGATAATCACATGTGTTGCGTTAATAGCGTTTCGTCTATAATTTGCAAGTGCCTAATATAATGCATTCAGAAGAAATCGTGCATTCGATATCTCAAACGTTAAAAAAAATCGGTTTCATCATCATGTGCTGCTATAATATCCCGCGCAAAAATTCTTACCTCGTCTCAGCGCACGGCATACGTGAGTACTTAGTATGAAATGAAGGATTCATTTACCTTCAGAGTTCGGTCTTTAGGAACTGTCTGAAGTTTCTGGCGTGTCGTTGAATCTGCATGTCTCTCGTGAGAAGAACTGAGTCAAATGTGAACAGGGCAAACGCTGTTATCGCATATCTCTCTCTCTCTCTCTCTTTCTCTCTCTCTCAAATAATAACACGGCTGTCTTAAAATCTCTCATCACGTACACTCTCGCTCTTTCTTTCTCTGGCCGTCTCCTCTCTCTAACAGTTCACCACTATTTTTCAGGTCATCATCATTACAGTAGCATGTCCGTTAACTGGCCATCGTCATCAACATCGTCATCATCATTATCATCAGTAAAATAATAAAAACATAATCAACATATTGTCATTTTCATGTATTTGTATCTGTTTTTATGTTCATATTGAATAACTAGCAGCCAGTTCCTGTTGAAGGCAGAGAGCCCTGGTCCTGCATTTCCATTAGAAAAGTAGGAGGCTATTCCTCCTCCATTACATAAACACAATCCAGCAAGATGACAGATCATGAAAGGACTGATTTATCCACTGGGGAGAGATTCTGTGTGTGTGTGTGTGTGTGTGTGTGTGTGTGTGTGTGCATTCTGCTCTGCTCTCTGTCTATGGGTGAGGGTGTGTTTGCTGGTGCTCCCTTTGTGAGAGTGTGTCCCTCAGGTCTTGATGGGTGTCTTGGAAAGCCTCCTTCCTCCCCAATGACCCAGGTCACTTCTATCCCCCAAGGAACTATGAGGTGTAGCCGCACCCACCCACACAAACACACACACACATACATATGCTACACACACACAGACACACACACACACACCATGCACATCCTTATCACTGAAACACATTCAAATGATTTATCCACTAGTTAATCTCAATCCTTCCAGACTGTGCGTGTGTGTGTGCGTGTGTGTGTGTGCGTGTGTGTGTGTGTGTGTGTGTGTGTGTGTGTGTGTGTGTGTGTGTGTAGGACAGCATCAGCAAGTGAGATGGCTGTGGGAGGAGTTTCCTCCTGTGAGGGTGTGGCTCTGGTATATCTCTTTACCTCTCCTAATAGCAAGCACAAGCAGCTACAGGGGGCAGACAAAGCAAGACACAGACAGTCAGGTATAAACAGGTAATATGATACACAGGCAGACAGACATCAACATATTTATTTATTTAACTTTTTTATTTATTTAACTTATTTTACCAGGTAAGTTGACTGAGAACCAGTGGCGGTTGGTGCCGTTTAAGATGAGGGAGGACACATTTGTTTTTATTGAGCATGGCCTTAGTTCTATTACAGCATATTGGATGACTGCCATTCATATTCCATTCACCCAGTTCAATGTAACATTGATAGGTTTGGGCTACTACACGATACTCACATTTTCCCTGTACCCATCATGAGGCTGCTACAACCTAACCTATGAATGAAAGATTACAACGTAGGTGCACACAGGTCGAGAGAAAATGTTTAGAGGACAGACAGTGACACATGGACAGACAGCGACACATTCAATACCGCCTTGCACACTCTTGCCTGCATCTAGCTGATCTAGTGTAATCATTAGTCCACTGCTGAGAACATATTCTCATTCACAGCAAGCACAGTCAGGCATAAACAGGTAATATGATACACAGGTAGGCTGGCAAACACAACAGATCAGACCGATGTCCTGTCTTCTGCCTGCAGGGTGCATTTCCCCCTCTCCACCTGTCTGCTCCTAGCTGTCTGAGAGGAAGACAGGGTGGTTGCTCCCACCAGGCCCTCTGCCTTCATCTTCTCATGATATTTACCATTTGAATGGTATAGTTACAGGGAAGAGGAAGGGGGATGAATGAGCCAGTTGGAAGCTTGGGATGATTAGGTGGCCATGATGGTATGAGGGACAGATTGGGAATTTAGCCAGGACACCAGGGTTAACACCCCTACTCTTACGATAAGTGCCATGGGATCTTTAGTGAGCACAGAGAGTCAGGACACCCGTTTAACATCCCAGCCAAAAGACGGCACCCTGCACAGGTCAATGTCCCCAATCATTGCCCTGGGGCATTGCATAATTTTTTTAGACCAAAGGAAAAAGTGCCTCCTACTTTCCCTCCAACAACTATTCCAGCACCATCTGGTCTCCCATCCGGGAAGTGACCAGGACCAACCCTACTTAGCTTCAGAGGCAAGCCAGCAGTGGGATGCAAGGTGGTATGCTGCTGTTGCACAGAGATAAACACTCAGACAAAGACACACAAACAGACAGACAGACAGACAGACGTCCTCTCTTCCGCCTGCAGGGTGCGTCTCCCCCTCTCCACCTGTCTGCTCCTAGCTGTCAGAGAGGACGACAGGATGGTTGCTCCCACCAGGCCCTCTGCCTTCATCTGCTCATGACATTTACCATTTGAAGTTCTGTTCTTACTTCCCCTTCACATGGCACAAAGCAGCACAAATACTGGGACGTGTGGCAGGAGAGTAGGTGTGTGTTATATGCATGTAGTCAAGGGAGGAGAGGGGGGAGAGGGAGAGAGGAGAGGGGGGAGAAAGAGGAGAGGGGGGAGAAAGAGGAGAGGGGGGAGAAAGAGGAGAGGGGGGAGAAAGAGGAGAGGGGGTAAAGGGAGGGAGAAGAGGGGGAAGAGGGAGGGAGGAGAGGGGGAAAGAGAGGGGAGAGGGAAGGAGGAAAGGGGGAAGAGAGAGGAGAGGAGGGAGAGGGAGGGAGGGAGCAAAGGGGGAAGAGAGAGGGAGGAGAGGGGGGATTGCGTGTGTCTGCATATGTGTGAGATCATAGAGTGTAATGTGACAGGGAATGTGTGTGTGTGTGTGTGTGTGTGTGTGTAAAAGTTGGGAAAATGTGAAAGGAATGTGTGTATGGTGTGTCAGCAGCACATCACACTGCTGGCTTGCCTCTGAAGCTAAGCAGGGTTGATACTGGATGGGAGACCAAATGCTTCTGGAAGAGCTGTTGGAGGGCCAGTAGGAGGCCCTATTTCCCCTGGTCTAAAAAGAAATATTGCCATCCCTGGGGCAGTGATTGGGGACATTACCCTGTAAAGGGTGTCATCTTTAAGATGGGACATTAACTGGGTGTCCTGACTCTCTGTGGTTGCTAAAGATCCCATGGCACTTATTGTAGGTGTGCTAACCCTGGTGTCCTGGCTATATTCCCATCATGGCCACATAATCATCCCCAGTTTACAATTGGTGCATTCATCTCCCTTCCCCTGTAACTATTGCCCAGGTTGTTGTTCTCAGTCAATTTACCGGGTTAAATAAAAGTGTGTGTTGTTGTTACTGGTTGAAATATATCCACATATGGGTCTTGCTTTTGTTTTTCCTTTTCTGCATCCCTCACTCTGACAGTCATCCCACTGTCATAGCTAATTTTACTCTTCTCTTTCAGCCTGTTCCTGCATGGTCAGTGAAAGAAAAGAATGGAGAGAGGAGAGAGGAGGATGAGATGAGTGGATGAGAAAACTGCTTGCCTACTGCACAGCTAAACTAAGCTGTACTGAGCACCCACCTGCCCTCATGTCTCTTTAGCCATGACTCCTCAAACACTCAACACCCAACACCCAGTCACTCAGAAAACACAGATTCATCCCTTTTTTTCCTCACTCACCTGAAACCAGATATTATATGGCTTTAGAGTGTAAGGTTTTCTAGCCCACCTCCCACAGGTAAAGAGACCGTGCTGCATTGCCCCAAAGGTACTCCACCGCAGCAGATCTGCTTAGACATCAAAAGGATAAATATATACTGTACCTGGGCACAATATCCTTTACACAAATAGATAATATGTGTAGGGAAATGCACATTATACAGGTCACTTGTGAAGCAGACGTGTGCCGAGCGAAGAACGAAGTGCTAACTATAAAAACAACAGCCAAATTAATGATTATTAATGATGATAATCATCATTATCATCCAAGCAGAGAGAAAATAAAGTTTCAACAAATGATATGGTGGCTTTATTTGCCAACTTTGTGTCCACGACATGCAGAGCACAGAGTTTTCCAACGCTGCCAAGTGTTTAAACCAATAAATTGATTAACACCTGTAAATGAATTACAAATAAGTGCATCATTATGTGTGAAGTGAATGTGAATTGTATGATATGAGTTCACCATTTTATGACTAACAAGGCTGTCCACACCAAAAGTATTGTAACAGTGACAATTTTGTTGTTATTTTTTCTCTGTATTCCAGCATTTTGGATTTGAAACTATACAATTACTATCAGGTTAAAGTGCAGCTTTCATTTGGCTTTCATTTGAGGGCATTTTCATCCATATCGAGTGAACCGCTTAGAAATTACCACACTTTTTGAACATAGTTCTCCCATTTTAGGGGAGCAAAAGTGTGGTTATTAAGCCGATATGGATAAGAATACCCTAAAATTAAAGCTGACAGTCTGCATTTTAACACTTTAATCTCATAGTCATTGTATCATTTCAAATCCAATGTGCTGGCATATGGAACCTAAACAAAAACAAACTTGTCACTCTCCCATTACTTTTGGAGTTCACTGTATAACTATATAACTATATTATAGATAATTAAGTAACGCCATTAGGTATCTACAGTAGCGGTTCACTATGTATCTACAGTGCCTTCAGAAAGTATTAACACCCCTTGACTTATTGCACATTTTGTTGTGTTACAGCCTGAATTTAAAATGGATTCAATTGAGATTTGCCACAATACACAATACCCCATAATGTCAAAGTGGAATAAGGTTTTCTACATTTTTACAAACGAATAAAAAATGAAAAGCTGAAATGTCTTGAGTCAGTAAGTATTCAACCCCTTTGTTGTGGCAAGACTAAATAAGTTCAGGAGTAAACATTTGCTTAATAAGTCACATAATAAATTGCAAGAAATCTGTGTGTAATGATAGTGTTAAAAATGATTTTTGAATGACTTCCTCATCTCTGTACCCAACTCATATATGTAAGGTCCCTCAGTCGAGCAGTTCATTTCAAACACAGATTATACCACAAAGACCAGGGAGGTTTTCCAATGCCTCACAAAGAAGGGCACCTATTGGTAAATGGGTAAAATTAAAAAAAGCAGTAATTGAATATCCCTTTGGTGCAATTATTAATTACACGTTGGATGGTGTATAAATACAGCCAGTCACTACAAAGATACAGACGTCCTTCCTAACTCAGAGTCGGAGAGGAAGGAAACCACTCAGGGATTTTACCATGAGGCCAATGGTGACTTTAAAACAGTTAGAGTTTAATGGCTGTGATAGGAGAAATCTGAGGATGGATCAACAACATTGTAGTTACTCCACAATACTAATCTAATTGACAGAGTGAAAGGAAGCCTGTACAGAATTAAAAATATTCCAAAACATGCATCCTTTTTGCAACAAGGCATTAAAGTAATACTGAAAAAAATGTGTCAAAGCAATTCACTTTTTGTCCTGAATACAAAGTGTTATGTTTGGGGAAAATCCAATACAACACATTACTGAGTACCACTCTCCATATTTTCAAGCATAGTGGTGGCTGCATCATGTTATGGGTATGCTTCTAATTTTTCAGGATTAAAAAAGAAACGTAATGGAGCTAAGCACAGGCAAACTTCTAGAAGAAAACCTGGTTCAGTCTGCTTTCCACCAGACACTGGGAGATGAATTCACCTTTCAGTAGGACAATAACCTAAAACACTAGACAACTCTACACTGGAGTGTCTTACCAAGAAGACCGTGAATGTTCCTGAGTGGCCGAGTTACAGTTTTGACTTAAATCTACTTGAAAATCTATCGCGAGACTTGAAAATAGTTGTCTAGTAATGATCAACAACCAATTTGACAGAGCTTGAAGAATTTTGAAAGGAATAATGGCCAAATATTGTATAATCCAGGTGTGCAAAGCTCTTAAAGACTTACTCAGAAAGACTCACAACTGTAATCGCTGCCAAATATGATTCTAACATGAACTAACTCAGGGGTGTGAATACTTAACTACCTGGTCACAGACTGGATTTTCACGGCCCCGCTCCGTTGGGCCGTGCTCTCTTGATCAGAGCGCTGTCCCTTTGGCTGTTGTGGTCTGCACGCAGCCGGCGTCACAGCAGCCCTCTTCTTAGGTGAGCTCTGTGGCTCTGGCCTCGCAATTAGCTTCGAGACACGGCAGAGGCCAGATCATTCCGGCTACTGTGATAGGGAGTTTGATGGTGAGGCATATATCTGTACCTGGGGCAAAGACCTTGTGTTTTACTGAGGCAAAAGTTCAAGATATCACCAGGTTGCTTCCTGAGGTTGTACGTCAGTCACCGGGGGCTGATACTGTCATGGTTCATGTGTGGTCGAATGACACTATGAAGAGCAGCTCAGAACAGCTGCTGATGGATTTTAAAGAGCTGATTGGGTCACTAATTGACACCAACGAATTCCCAATAATATCTGTCCCTCTGCCCTGCCTAAATCGTGGCATTGAACGGTTCAGGAGACTTTTAGCTCTCCATAACTGGCTATGAGACTATTGCAGCTCTGTGGGTGTAACATTTACTGACAATTTTGATACCTTCAGGAAACAAAGCTCGTATTATAAGGAGGATGGGACCCACCCAAATCATTTGGGTTTACTGGATCCTTTCACAGCATTATAAGGCTGCGTTGAGACAATGACTTATCTATGACCAAAGCCCAGCTCATGTATTCCCTACCATTGCGTCGCTGAGTTGACATAATGTAAGTAACCTAATTTATATACCTCTTACTGCCCTGAATGCCTCTGCTGATCCTACAGCTATTGTATGCAGTAATCATATGCCTATGAACCAGATTTATACTGTTAGTACTGAGGTGGTGTGCACTAGCAGGAAGTCCGCTGTGTGCAGCTCACCCTGCACTAACATAAATAACCTGAGTATGTCTACCTCTGCTAAGCTTCCCAGTAAAGCAAGAAAAACAATCAAGCAACCCAGAAAAGTGTTAAAAAATAGCCCACGTTAACATATGTAGCTTAAGAAACAAGGTTAATGAAATCAATCATTTTCTAGTAATAGAGGACATTCATATTCTGACAATCTCTGAAACTCACTTAGATAATACCTTTGATGATACAGTGGTAGCAATACACGGTTATAACATCTACAGAAAAGACAGAAATGCCAAAGGTGGAGGTGTGGCTGTTTATTTGTCACGTCCTGGCCAGTATAAGGGGTTATTTGTTATTGTAGTTTGGTCAGGACGTGGCAGGGGGTGTTTGTTTAGAGTGTTTCGGGGTTTGTTGGGCTATGTTCTTTGTTAGTCTATTTCTATGTTAGTTCTAGTATGTCTATTTCTATGTGATGTTTATTGGGTGGACCTTCAATTGGAAGCAGCTGCTCCTCGTTGCTTCTAATTGAAGGTCCTATTTAAGAGGGGTGTTTTTCTATGGGATTTGTGGGTAGTTGTTCCTTGTTTAGTGTTTGTTACACCTGACAGGACTGTTTCGTTTTGTTCTTTTTTGTATACGTATTTAGTTGTTTCTCCTTCTTCAAATAAA